>NC_134498.1:32323300-32423694 GCF_040206685.1 Ascaphus truei
ACCGCCCTCCATATTTGGTTTTGTGCTCCAGTCCTGATTTCTTGTCAAATTTGCCCTCACTTGACTGTTGCAGCCATCTTGGTTCCTGGCAGCCTCCTGTTTAAGGCTGCACTTCCTACAGGAAGTTGCAGTGGAAAGTTCCTGTTCCAGTTGTAGTCCTAGCTTTGTTGCTCTGTATTTCCTGTCCTTTTGCCTCAGGATTCCCTGTTGCTGAGCTCAGCCTGTGACCCCGACTCTACACCTCTGCCGTCAACCTTTATCTTCTGCCTGAAACCCGACTACGTAACCTCTAACAGGATTCTGTCTCTTGGCTCTGGTCAGTGAATATATACCCATACCTAAGCCCTGCAGTTCCACTTCATGATCTGAGATGAGCACCGTTATACATTCCCCTTGTCCACCTATCCCTACTCCACTCCATCCAAAATGCTGATGCCTGGCCCATCTATCTCACTCACTGCTCCACTACGCATTACGCACTGGATTTCCATATCCTCTACAATCTAATTTAAATCTCTAGTTTTCAAAGATCTCAATAACACTGCACCCCCTTATATCTCAGCCCTCATCCCCAAATACATACCTAAATGTCCCTTATGTTCTGTCCACGACATCTGCCTTTCCTCTTACCTTATTACATCCTCTCACTCCCGCCTACAAGACTTCACCCGTCTCCCCATTTCTCTGGAATTCCTTACCACATATCATCAGAAACTCCCCCAGCTTTCAGATATATAAAAACTCCCTGAAAACTCATATTTTCAAGTAAGCGTATATGCCGTACCTCTAACATCCAACTCCCCCCTCCTCTAACCCCATTGGGACAAGCTGTGCAGCTGGACCAATATCCACCATATGTAATATCCCAGCACCCCTCCCCCCACCCAAAAAAAAACCTCAATGGAGTCAGCTGTCTGACTGGGCTAAATTCCAACCTAAGATACACTCCATCCTACAATGAGCAGCCACTTTACCTTCTTGTTTCAACATTGTCCTTCATTCTCTCTAGATTATAAATTCTCACGAATGGGGCCCTCTTTGTATCTATTTGTGTATGTCTGTCATCATTTCAATGTAATTGTTGAATGAATATACATAACTGTACCCCCATTATATCGCGCTGTGGAATATGGGGGCACTTTACAAACAAACCATAATAATAATAATAATAAAGTAAGCATGTTACTTTCATTCATTCTACTTTGTCCACATGGGACTGTTGCACCGCTCCTCCTCCTTCTCTGCTACTTTTCTCGCCTACATAATGGACCTTTGGCAGTGGGTTCATCCATAGCCAAAGGTGTTTAACTAATAATTGTACTGATAAAATATTTAGCTTCATTTGTTTCTCTATACACACACTGTATTACTCTGTAATTTGCACCCCAAAACTGTGACCATATAAGTCACGATAATGGTAACGTTTGCCAAGAATCACCAAACAACAACATCTATTTGGTAGGGGGGTTGAGAATGGGGGCGCTTTCATTTTACCTTTAAGTATTGAAATATTATGCCAACATTTGAAATGTGATAATGTAGCAAAAATGTATGTATATTGGAAAAGAAGAACAGAATATGAATTAAGCTTTGGTGAATGTAAACATATTTCCTAAAAGGTTTTAACGAGTTTGACATAATAATTCTGGGTGAATCACTCATCTCTAAAACCTGCAAGGATGCGCACTTGAAATGAAGATCTCAAACTTACTGGACACAGTGATCAACAACTCATGACTTGACATTTTGCCATTCATAAGAATAACATCCTGTACATATTTTCCACTGTCATCAACGGTGAGGTTGTGGATCCAGATGGAGACGTTTCCATTGAAAAAGGAAACACGCCCGGTAAAGATTTTCATGGTGGAGGGGTTGGAGAGCTGAGAAAAAACGGCTATCGAGGATTTTTCGCCTTCTCTTTTCAGCATCCATTCAGCATTAAAGATGGAGGACTCATTAATATCTTTTCCCAGAAGTAACAGAGAGTCACCAACCTTCATGTGAACTTCATTGGGTGAATCCACCATCATCACAGCTGAAAATAAGAGAATTGGGTGGAAATAATCACCTAAAAACTTGTTGCATGGAACAAAAGTAGCATTACTATCAAAAAAGTCAGTCACTCAACTCAATCCAGGAGGACTACGTTCAGCCCAAATATGTTACAGGCCTCAATCTCTTTGATCCACAAAAAAGGGAAGGACCCTAGGAACTGTGGGAGCTATTGCCCAATTTCGTGAATTAATGACCAAAATTTTAAACTGGCCCTCTTTGCCGATGATATTGTCCTTACAATATCTAGGCCTTTAATCTCCCTGACGAGCCTATTTTTCCGATTTTGTTATAGTGCAAGAAAAGGTAAGTGCAAACCCTATAATATATCAACAAATAAATCACAAAAAATGATATCACCAAGAGGAGATGCTGCTGGTGTGAGCAATTTCACAATCCCTCAATAGACAACAGGAGGAGTACACAGAGCGCAAGAACTCCTCTCGTGGGTAAATGGAAGTTCACAGGAATCAGATCAACATGTATTAAAAGAAAAGAGAAAAGATCATGGTACAATACAGTTTAATTAACAAAATATCCTTTGAGCAGTGAGCTCCAGTACACTCACATGCTCCACGATCATTAAAAGCAGTTTAACCAACTCAGGGTTAGGAGCGACGCCCGCAATACAGCAAACACAGCTCACACGAATCCTCTGGGTAGGGACAGTCTCCTCCGCATCCAAACAGCATCTGATGTCACAGGACTTCCTCAGCTTTCCTCCAATGGTAAGGGGGGAGTAGCAGGATACAGAGTCAGCATCAGCGTTGAGATCTTTACAGCGGGAGAGCAGCTGGTGCGCAGAAAGCGGCAAGAGGCTCCACACGGCTCCACACAGCTCACGGGTCACTGCGCAATTGAAAATAACCGTATGCGTTTCATCCGGGTATTCGGACTTCTTCAGGGGTGCATGGATACAGACTCATCTCAAGACATTAAATAGTCCCCAAAAGGGGAGGAGAAAGGGTGGGTGCAACACATCATAGCACAAGCCATGCCCACAATGCAGAGATGTACACATACAGATAGCAGCCAATGTTAAATGGACACAAATAATGTATAATGGTACAAATACACAAAATTTATATTATAAAAAATATATACATAGAATTTATATAATAAAAATATGTATACGCAAATAGAAAATTAATACAATAAGGATCCAGATAGGACCTAAGTGGAGACAAAAAGGAAAATCAGCACAAGTAGTATAATAAAAATGTATAATAAAAATGTCATACAATAAAAATCAACGTATAAACGTATAAAAATAACGTATATTAAAAGTTGATATAAAAAGGATGTCAATCTATGTGCCCATAACAAGTATAGAAACACACATATGAACATCAATGTAAAAAGGAAACCAGATCAATATCGATGTTAAGACCTCTTGGCTTAAGTGTATGTAATTTATGTATCCAGAAGGTTTCTTTTTGGGAAATCTCCTGGATACGGTTACCTCCTGTCCAATGTGGAGTGACCAAATCAATGCCTAAATAACTCAGACCCTCAGGGTTTGAGCCATGGAACTTTTTAAAATGTAAAGGAACACTGTGATTTTCCAAACCTTTCACAATGTTCCTTATATGCTCCAGGACTCTCACCCGGAGAGGTCTGGTTGTGCGGCCCACATAGTGCAGGCCGCATGGGCATTGTAATAAGTAAACCACAAATGTACTTTTACAGTTAATAAAGTGGTCAATAACATGTACTTCTTTGGTCACATGGGAGTTAAAATTATTGGTTTTAGTCAGGCAGAATTTGCAAGCCTTACAGCTTGTACACTTAAAAAAGCCCTTAGGTTTTTTGGCTTAGCCATGTGTCCCCCATCGACAGAAGTCTGAGCATACTGGGAGCGATTCTATCCTTAATATTACGAGCCTTGGTATACACAACCTGTGCCCTATCAGGTAAAAAATCTTTAAGGAATTGATCGCCCTTTAAAATATGCCAGTGTTTGTTTAAAATTTGTTTAATTTTAAAATGTTCATTATTAAATTGGGTGATGAAGGGAATAAAATTGGACTTCATCTCTTCTCGAGGAGTAGGTTTTAAAAGTAGACTTCTATCGCTTTCTCTCACTTTTTTTATAACAGTATTTAAATCAGTGGACATATAATCCTTCTCAAGAAATCTTTGTTCCAACATAGCAGACTGTTCCTCAAACACCCCAATATCAGTACAGTTCTTGCGTAATTGCGTAAACTGGCCTGAAGGGACATTTGAAGTCCAATTCGGATGGTGACAGCTATTTCTACTAATATAAGTATTACAATCGACCGATTTAAAGTGGGTTTTACTTAAGACCTTCATATTCTCTACATAAAGGACGAGGTCAAGAAAAGCAATGCTAGATCGGTCGAATTGATGGGTAAATTTAAGATTCATATTATTCTCATTCAGGTAAGTTATCAAATCTTCCATCAGCGTACTTGAGCCATCCTATATGAAAACGATATCGTCTATATATCGTTTCCATGACACCAGGTTCGCGCCAAATGGGTTGGAGTGGAAGGTAAAATCCTCCTCCCACACACCCATAAATAAATTAGCATAACTTGGCGCGAACTTGGTTCCCATGGCAGTACCCCTGGTTTGTAAATAAAATATCATAATTATTTCTCTTTCGATAATACATTTTATTTACAAACCAGGGGTACTGTCATGAGGACCAGGTTTGTGCCAAGTTATGCTAATTTATTTATGGGTGTGTGGGAGGAGGATTTTACCTTCCACTCCAACCCATTTGGCGCGAACCTGGTGTCATGGAAACGATATATAGACGATATCGTTTTCATATAGGATGGCTCAAGTACCCTGAGGGAAGATTTGATAACTTACCTGAATGAGAATAATATGAATCTTAAATTTACCCATCAATTCGACCGATCTAGCATTGCTTTTCTTGACCTCGTCCTTTATGTAGAGAATATGAAGGTCTTAAGTAAAACCCACTTTAAATTGGTCGATTGTAATACTTATATTAGTAGAAAGAGCTGTCACCATCCGAATTGGACTTCAAATGTCCCTTCAGGCCAGTTTACGCAATTACGCAAGAACTGTACTGATATTGGGGTGTTTGAGGAACAGTCTGCTATGTTGGAACAAAGATTTCTTGAGAAGTATTATATGTCCACTGATTTAAATACTGTTATAAAAAAAGTGAGAGAAAGCGATAGAAGTCTACTTTTAAAACCTACTCCTCGAGAAGAGATGAAGTCCAATTTTATTCCCTTCATCACCCAATTTAATAATGAACATTTTAAAATTAAACAAATTTTAAACAAACACTGGCATATTTTAAAGGGCGATCAATTCCTTAAAGATTTTTTACCTGATAGGGCACAGGTTGTGTATACCAAGGCTCATAATATTAAGGATAGAATCGCTCCCAGTATGCTCAGACCTCTGTCGATGGCTAAGCCAAAAACCTAAGGGCTTTTTTAAGTGTACAAGCTGTAAGGCTTGCAAATTCTGCCTGACTAAAACCAATAATTTTACCTCCCATGTGACCAAAGAAGTACATGTTATTGACCACTTTATTAACTGTAAAAGTACATTTGTGGTTTACTTATTACAATGCCCATGCGGCCTGCAATATGTGGGCCGCACAACCAGACCTCTCTGGGTGAGAGTCCTGGAGCATATAAGGAACATTGTGAAAGGTTTGGAAAATCACAGTGTTCCTTTACATTTTAAAAAGTTCCATGGCTCAAACCCTGAGGGTCTGAGTTATTTAGGCATTGATTTGGTCACTCCACATTGGACAGGAGGTAACCGTATCCAGGAGATTTCCCAAAAAGAAACCTTCTGGATACATAAATTACATACACTTAAGCCAAGAGGTCTTAACATCGATATTGATCTGGTTTCCTTTTTACATTGATGTTCATATGTGTGTTTCTATACTTGTTATGGGCACATAGATTGACATCCTTTTTATATCAACTTTTAATATACGTTATTTTTAAACGTTTATACGTTGATTTTTATTGTATGACATTTTTATTATACATTTTTATTATACTACTTGTGCTGATTTTCATTTTTGTCTCCACTTAGGTCCTATCTGGATCCTTATTGTATTAATTTTCTATTTGCGTATACATATTTTTATTATATAAATTCTATGTATATATTTTTTATAATATAAATTTTGTGTATTTGTACCATTATACATTATTTGTGTCCATTTAACATTGGCTGCTATCTGTATGTGTACATCTCTGCATTGTGGGCATGGCTTGTGCTATGATGTGTTGCACCCGTCCTTTTCACCTCCCCTTTTGGGGACTATTTAATGTCTTGAGATGAGTCTGTATCCATGCACCCCTGAAGAAGTCCGAATACCCGGATGAAACGCGTAGGGTTATTTTCAATTGCGCAGTGACCCGTGAGCTGTGTGGAGCCGTGTGGAGCCTCTTTCTGCTTTCTGCAAACCAGCTGCTCTCCCGCTGTAAAGATCTCAACGCTGATGCTGACTCTGTATCCTGCTACTCCCCCCTTACCTTTGGAGGAAAGCTGAGGAAGTCCTGTGACGTCAGACGCTGTTTGGATGCGGAGGAGACTGTCCCTACCCAGAGGATTCGTGTGAGCTGTGTTTGCTGTATTGCGGGCGTCGCTCCTAACCCTGAGTTGGTTAAACTGCTTTTAATGATCGTGGAGCATGTGAGTGTACTGGAGCTCACTGCTCAAATGATTTTTTGTTAATTAAACTGTATTGTACCATGATCTTTTCTCTTTTCTTTTAATACGTGTTGATCTGATTCCTGTGAACTTCCATTTACCCACGAGAGGAGTTCTTGCGCTCTGTGTACTCCTCCCGATTTTGTTATAACCTGAAGTTTAGAATGGGCAAAACTGGTGCAATTAACAACAGGAAATTCCTCAAACAAATGCCAAAAATCCTTTTGAAATCAAAGGTCGATTTGGTAAACCTTATTTTTACACCAATTTTGCCAACTTTTTAAGTCAGGAGACTTTGAGACATACTGGAAATCACCAGGAGGATTGTTTTATCAACGTCTCCAGCTCCAGAATCAGGGCTCACATACTGCACCTGATTTTACAACAAAAAGTGTTCTCATTTACACCAATTGATTGCTTTACTTTGATAAATCCGGTACAGTCCTTTTGGCACCATTTTCTCTCTAGATTCTCAGCTGGGAGACTCTGATAAATGTAAATGTACTTTTTAACGCAAAACAGGACCCTGCTTCCTTTGATACACAGCCCTTGTGAGAAGAATGCAATAGGTATAACCACAATTTCCTGTACACCATCTTTATGATCACTTGTTTCTATTTCCTAACACTCTATCGGAAAACACACATCATCTTAACCCCTTCACCACATGCATTGCCTGCTGTTACCCCACCTTGGATTTGCTGGTTAACTATTTCCTAATGACTTTAATTGTTCCGTATAACTATACTAACATTATTTCATATAGCGCTTTCATAAACTGCTTCACAATATAGTGCAAGGTGTGTAACTTGGGAGGTTCTGGCAATTTGCTGAATGGACAACTCATTGCAGTTGCTTCCCCTCATACAGAGGTAACAGGAAGGGTTCACAGTTTTAGGTTAGTACCTGCATTTTTTGTTTACCTTGACGTTTGGTATGCAGGCTTACGACGCTTTGGCCAAAGGGTTTAACTAAAAAAACAAGTAATTACTATTATTATTGAAGTATTTAAACTTTATACTTATTACCATATATGTTTTGTCAATTTGATGTAGCATTGGGCAACCCCTGTCTTTTAAGGTATGTAACACGTAGGACGTTTTTCAGACAGTTCCAACTATCTATGTTTTTGGTGCCTGAGGCACAGGGAGATAAAGTGAGTTGCCCAAGGTCACAAGGAGCTAACACCGGGAATTTAACCAGGCTCCCCTGCTGCAAACTCAAAATAGTTTGAAAGCGAAATTGGCACCTAGCATTTAAAAAAAAAACAACAAGAACAAGAGAAACCCCAACATTGGTTACCAAGTCCTGTGGGTTTTGAAATTTTTTTAAATGTAAAGCGTGTACACAAGCTTCCAAGGAACGCATTGTCTTTACATCACACGTGACTGGAGACATTTTTAAAATTAAGAATTTTTATCAATTGTCGAACACCATTTGTGGTGTATCTTCTGGAGTGCCCATGTGGACTCCAATATGTGTGATGTATCTCGAGACCATTGAGGGTCCGCATACTGGAGCAAACTTCAGACCCATAGTGTATCGAGGCATTTTGTCCTAGTACATGCGGGGAATCCTACAGGACTAACATACAGTATAGAGGAATAGAAACTGTCCCTGAAAATTGGGGAGGAGGGGATCGGCTCCAAAAACTCTGTCAAAAGAGACATATTGGATTTATAAGCTGAGAACTTCGGTACCCAATGGACTAAATATTGACATTGACTTAGGAGCATTTATACAATAGTTTAAATATATCTATTTAAGGCCCATTTAATATTTTTATTTTTATTTATTTTTATTGTTCTATATCCCTTACTTTTTATTTTTGTTTTTAATATTTTCATACCGTAAATTAGAGATCACTCCTTTCGAGGAATGTTGTGTATTGTATTTTTTGTTTTTTATATGTATTTCTGTCTTTATATAGATCACAAAAGATGAATATTATCAATACACTTGCGTCGTAATGTTGATTTTAAACTGATGCATATATTGTACTAATGTTCAGTTTCATTTGATGTTGTGTAGGACATTTAGATTAATCTCCCTGTATGTCCAGGCTAAGAATGCTTGATCTAAGGGCTTATGAGAGCTGTAAATGGAACAGCAAGACTAGTGCATTTCATATGCAACTAGCTGATATACCCAGCATTGCCCGGGATGTAATTTTCCCGCTCCCCCTCTGTCTCCGCATCCCCGTCTCTCTCCGCTCCCCCCTCTCTCTCTCTCCCACTTCCCCTCTCTGCCCCCCACTCTTTCTCCCCCGTTCACAGCAATACGGTCCGCACCCTGGACATGAATGCGGCCCCCCCTCACTTCACAGCTCCGGTCCCCCCCACCCCCGGTCTCAACTCCACCCCTCCCCCCTTCACAGCTCTGTTCCCCCACACAGTCTCACACACACACACACACACACACACACACACACACACACACACACACACACTGTCACACACACACAGTCACTTTCACACACAGACTCATGCAAGTAATGTTTACAGCAGAAGCAGAATAAGCAGCCCCCCCCTCCCTCAGCTCACATGCAAAGTTCAGAAGCAGCAGTTCTCCTCCGACACAACGGATCACCCTCTTTCCACCCCCTCCTCACCCCGTAGCTCACTGGCCATCTCCCTCTCCCATCCCATACCTCAGGCAGCAGGAGGCTTCATTCAGCGAGGACTGCATGTGCGCTCCTAGGAGAGGGGAGGGGGGAGAACGGAGGGGGGAGAGCGGAGGGAGGAGAGCCAGGGGCAACAATTAGTGCGGGCGGCCAGGCGGAACCCCTGGGACTGGTCCACGGAGCCCCAAGGTTCCGCGGAGCTCTGGTGGAGAATCACTGTGTATATAATGATGTCACCATGCCTTGCACTCAGAGACCGTGAGAGCCAATGACAGACAAGGCCCGCCCCGCAGTCAGCCAATGGGAGAGCTTGACAGCCAATGAGAGCGCGCACAAACCCACAAACAAACATCGTTTGAGTTTTATATATATAGATTTCTGTAATACTAATATAACACACTCCCCCCCCCCTCCCAATCGCAGATAGGGACCATGTGCGGGAATATACCTGTGTTACCGTGTATGGTGCAATACCTGATAGGCTCACAGGAGGCCAGAACCTCCGCCACTGGGAGCCTGGGGTGTTTCCTGGAATTATGCTTACAGCACCTCCTCTTGTGCAGGTATTCTGGTGTGTAGAATAACCCCTGCCACAGGAACCACATACAGCAGGTTATAGATAAAACTGTTTACTATATACAACACAACCCAATATAACAATAACCATATGACAATAGTGTCACCCTGTAACACTGGCCTAGTGCAGGCCGTAACCCCACACCATTACCCCAAGAGTCCCAACCCAACCCAAGTGTGAGACAGCGCTGCCCACTAAGTTGTGATGAGGGTTGGTGCACTTGGTGTATGATGAAGGTACCTGCTGGGTGTACTTTCGCGCAGATGCTGTACTTGGATGATGGATCCGAAAGCGTGATCCACAACGCCGCTTCCACAACGTGAGGTGGCGTCCCGCCAGACAGTCCCACTATGAAGATAGTCTCTATCTTGAGGGATGGTCTGAGTCCAGACACGATGATCAGGGCCGCACAGCAATTGAACTGTGTCCCTGAACTCAGCAAATAACTAATGGACCAGGGTCTCTACCTAGGGCCTGTCCCTGTCGCAACCACAATCTGGGTTATGGATTCTATCTGGGGCCTAGGGGGTGTAACCTGGCCCAGTACAGGGGCTACTGCTCCCTGCACACACCCTTCCCTAACCTGCTCTCAGCTCTGACTGACTCGCATGGTGTGAGTGAGTCAAAATGTAACTCTTTGCAGCAGGAGAATCTGTAAGCCCTATTGGCTGTAATGCAGCAGGTGATATAGGTGAAAGGGCAGTCCCCAAAGTCTTCTGGGTAATGTAGTTTCCTGCTGAGCCTTTTCTCATTGGCACCGCGTGCGCTATCTTTAATGCGCATGCGCGACTTTGTAATGGCTGCCGCTAGCTCTAACTGTGCATGCGCGAACTTGTAACATCCGCCGCGTGAGCACACTAAACATGGCAGCGCCCTGCAACAGATGTAGAGTATTAGTATACTAAGGGGTTCAGTAGGGATAGTTGAAAGGGTATAATAAAGAAAGAAGATCCCTTTTGGTGCACTTAACCTTCACTTTAAGTGAAACTTGTAACTACAAGTACTGGTAAGAGATGGCTTCCCTATATAAAGGTAACCCCATCTCCACTAAACTGAAATAATATTTATTAGTATAATTTATAGAAAACACAGTGATTAAAACCTAAATTAGCTCTTATACAGCAATTCACTTAATGATCAGCATTGAGTTAATGCCTTGACTACAGGTTAGCCAAATGTATCGATATCTTCATAATAGAACTCTGACTCTAATCAATATCAGAGATATAAGTATCTGCCTGAAGGGACTAATCACTTAAATGATCGTGAATAAATAATAATTATCATAAAGTGCATATATACAATGTGAAAACAAACTGGGAAAAGATTTTGTGGGAGTTGCCCCCTGAGTGTTAGAGGCAAGGTGTTGTTTATAACAACAAATACACCACACAATAAAATATATAATTGCTGCCTGACAGAAAAAAGTTAAAACACTTAGAAAACCACAGCAATAAGTGTTATTGTGATGTCCTTCTGGGCACAGAGCTGCCAATGCATAAGCTAGATATGTGGTTATATAAGTAACCATCCGACATTTGCATTGGTTAGGTTCAGAATGGTATATATTTAACTAAGAAGAAAGTTTGATAGCTGAATAAGCATCTTTACTATCATTCTAAGTTGGATTCTGTCTGTTTGTTTGTATGTCCGAAGCATCGAAATCTCAGAAACGGCACTACGTAGCACCACAAAACTTAAACTGTACATTTTGCTGCGGATTTGAAGGTCAACCAACTATTTGGAGCTTCCAATGTGACTCACCTCCCAAATTATGGACATTCTATGTTCCCCTCGGCTGTCAAGCAAATCTGTTAGAGCAGGAGCCGGGGGCGGGGGGGGGGGCATGGCTACTAAGGGAGGGGGCGTGTACTTGCCTGGATCGGGGCTGTGTGTGTCTGTGATGTCAGATGTGCGGGGGAGATGTGGCAGTGGGGGGGAAGGGGGCGAGATGTGCCAGCTAGCATGGGGAGATGTACCAGCAGTGGGGAGATGTGCCAGCTAGCAGGGTGAGATGTACCAGCGGGGCGGGGGGGATCATGTGCCGGCAGCGGAGGGAGATGTACCAATGGTGGGGGATGGGAAAATGTGCCGCCAGCAAGGGGAGATGTACCAACGGGGGCGGGAGCGGGGAGATGTGCCTGCAGCGAGGGGACATGCCACAGCAGCACAGGGAGATGTGCTGCAAGCGGGGCGGGTAGAGGGGTGGAGGTGGATGGAGCGGGTGGCGGGGACATGTTCTGGCAGCGGGGGGAGACACACACAGAGACAGACACACACACATATACTCACACACAGACAGACATACACAGAGACAAATCTCACCCCGCACTACATATAGCAGCAGGTGGGGGGGAGGGGGCGGGGAGATGTCCTGGCAGCGGGTGGTTGGGGGGGGGGGGGCCAGGACATGTATTCAATATTACATTCCCTGGGCGAAGCCGGGCACAAAAGCTAGCTGTAAATAGACTTAACAGATTTTCTCCTATTGGTTTATAGGGGAACGCAAATACCTCACAGTGCTCTTATTTGTAGCAGTTGTAGCCGTGAGGCACAAGGGTTCAACTGCTACTTTTGTATCAATAATAATTGACTGTGAAGTTTCAAAGATTAAGCAAAGCTAGAAATAACTATATACTCTCCCTAAACCCAAACATGGGTAATGATGTTAGTAACTCAGCAAGCACTATAAATAGACTTATAACAGATTTGCTCCTATTAGTTTGCAGGAGAAAAAGAACGTTTCACAGTGCTATAATTTGTAGCAGTTGTTGCCGTGAGGCACAAAGAGTCAGCTGCTACTTTTGTATCAGAGATAATTAACTGTGAAGGCTAAGGTTGTCCCCGCTGGTGCTGAGCTTGCGCTGAGCTTGCGCATGCTTGGAGAGCTCTCCATGCATGAGCGCCGGGTGTCCTGCATTTTCGCGCGGGGGGAGGGGAGGCATTGCGGGTAGTTGAGCGCACTGGAAAGTATAATTTTTTTGTTTACCTGAGCACGGGTGAGGTGTGCCCGCGTGAGCTGGGACTTACATATATCTACATATGTAAGTAACCGCCGCAAGCGCAGCCCGCTCAGCGCGCGTGGGGACGCAGCCTAAAGGATAAACGAAGACAGTTATACCTGTATACTCTCCCTAAATCCAATCATGGGTGGTGTTATACGTATTGATACAGTACTATCTGTACTAGTGGTTGCGTCGTGAACCCACATCTTAATTTAGCTAGCTCTGTAGTGTTTATAAGTCAGATACTGCTGAATAGTACAAAGCATGCAACCTTGTGTTGCAGCAGCGCTACTGATCAGGTGACCGTGATGTCATCTCTACCCGATGGCTGTTTCGTTCTACACAAACTTCTTCGGGGGTGGGCGGGACTATGATTCTCAAAACTATTTATGCTCCTTGGTTACCATAGCAACCCATTTTAATCAAAGCATTAGTACTTTAGCTTTATCCTGCATTATAGTTTATAATGAGCATGATATTGTGGAACATAAGAGACTACCCTAGGTTAAAAATAGGAAAAATCCCTACATTTAAAACAATATTAAATAGGTTCATAAAGGTTGGTAGAGTATTGATGATTACATAAGATGCCAAATATATTATACTAGCTGATATACCCGGCGTCGCCCGGGATGTAAATCCGTAATAGTATTATTTATAAATAGGGTAACAATAGGTGACTATTTGTTGTAAAGGTTGAATAATAATGTTGAAATGAAACATGGAAGAAAATGTAATACGATGTTGTTTAAAAATGGTTTATTGTAAACACACCACAGTAGAATGTATATTTTGGTGACATAAGTGATGTAAAAATGTGAGGTGTGTGTCCCGCTAGGGTGTGAGCGGGTGTGAGGCATCGGGTGGGTGTTCAGTATGGGTGGCGGGTGGGTAGTGAGTGCTGGCTGTGGGTGGGGTCCCGCTAGGGTGTGAGGTGGCGGGTGTCTGGCGAGTGCGGGTGGCGGCGGGTGTCTGGCGAGTGCGGGCGGCGGCTGGTCAGTGATGTCGGTGCGTAGAGGTGTGAGTGGGGTGGGATTGTGAGGCGGGAGGCGCTGGGTGGGTGGTGAGTGGGTGCGGCGGCTGGACAGTGATGTCGGTGCGTAAGGTGGGAGGCGGCGGGTGTGTGTCGAGTGTGGTGGGTGAGAGGCGGCGGGTGTCTGTTGAGTGAGGGCGGAGGCTGTGGGGCACAGGGGTGTGAGGCAGCGTGTGGCTGAAAGGCAGAGGCGGGAGGCGGCGGGAGTGCGGGCGGCGGGTGGGTGAAAGGCGTGAGGGCGGCGGGATTGTGGGCGGCGAGTGGGTGAAAAGCAGAGGCGGAAGTGCGGTGGGTGGGTGAAAGGCGGTGGCGGGAGGTGGCGGGAGTACGGGCAGCGGGTGGGTGAAAGGTAAGGGCTGGAGTGGGGGGAAAGCCGGGGGAAGGCAGGGGCGGGGGGGAAGGCCGGGGCGGGGGAGGAAGGCCGGGGCAGGGGGGGAAGGCAGGGGCAGGGGGGGAGGCAGAGGAGGGAAGGCAGGGGCGGGGGGGAAGGGGGGAAGGGAGGAAGGGGGGAAGGCAGGGGTGGGGGGAAGGTAGGGGCAGGGGGAGGCAGGGGTGGGGGTTAAGGGGGGGTGTCACTGTGTGTGTCAGTGTGTCTGTCACTGTGTGCATCAGTGTGTCTGTCCCTGTGTGTGTCATTGGGTCTGTCCCTGTGTGTGTGTCCCTGTGTGTGTCAGTGTGTCAGTGTGTCTGTCACTGTGTGTGTCGGGGGGGGTCAAAAACGGAGCTGGGGCGGTAAAAAACGGAGCTGGGGGGGTCAAAAACTGAGCTGGGGGGAGTCAAAAACGGAACGGGGGGGGGGTCAAAAACAGAGCTGGGTGGGGTCAAAAACAGAGCTGGGGGGGGGGTCAAAAACGGAGCTCGGTTAAGCCTCCCCCAGCAGCAACAGCCGGCGCCACCACCACCAGGGAGCATTTCCTCACCTCAGGCAGCAGCAGTGTGGCTGGGGGTTGGGGACCCCTGGGTTAGAGCGCACCGGCCAATGAGAGCCATGGGGGGGCGGGCAATCCAGGAGGGGCGAGACACCAGCCAATGAGAGCCGTGGGAGGGCGGGCAGACTGACGGACCAATCAAATGGTCTCCAGAGTCTCACAACCAAGATTTTCAAATGTATATATATATACTATTGATATTATAAACATCAATTGTAAATTTATTATTTATTTATAAAATATTTTACCAGGAAGTAATACATTGAGAGTTACCTCTCGTTTTCAAGTATGTCCTGGGCACAGAGTAAAACAAATAATACATGGTTACAAGTACAGTTACATAAATGAACAGGGTATACATTATATACAAGACATTGCGTGCACAGTTAAAGAAAATATATATTATGAGCGTATGAAACAGTTACAGACCAGGTTAAAATGTGAGACAGCCTTAGATTTGAAAGAATTTAGACTGGTGGTGGATGTGAGAGTCTCTGGTAGGTTGTTCCAGTTTTGGGGTGCACGGTAGGAGAAGGAGGAACGTCCGGATACTTTGTTGAGCCTTGGGACCATGAACAGTCTTTTGGAGTCTGATCTCAGGTGATAAGTGCTGCAAGTGGTAGGGGTGAGGAGCTTGTTCAGGTAGCTGGGTAGCTTGCCCATGAAGAATTTAAAGGCAAGACAGGAAAGGTGAACTTTGCGCCTAGACTCTAGTGTTGACCAATCTAGTTCTTTGAGCATTTCGCAGTGATGTGTGTTGTAGTTGCATTGGAGAACAAAACGACAAATTGAATTGTAGAGGGTGTCAAGTTTGCTAAGGTGGGTTTGAGGTGCCGAGCCATATACTATGTGTCCATAGTCAATAATTGGCATTAGCATCTGCTGTGCGATACGCTTTCTGACCAGGAGACTTAGGGAGGATTTGTTCCTGTAAAGTACCCCTAGTTTGGCGTAGGTCTTGGTTGTCAGGGTATCAATGTGCATCCCGAATGTTAAGTGGGAGTCAAACCATAAGCCCGGGTATTTAAAACTAGTGACAGGTGTTAGGGTGGTGTTAGCGTTGGTTCTAATCAGGAGCTCAGTCACTGGAAGATTTACAAATTTAGTCTTGGTCCCAAATACCATTGTTACAGTCTTGTCAGTGTTTACAAACAGTTTGTTTTGAGAAATCCATTTTTCGAGTCTCAAAAAGTCAGACTGAAGTATGTGTTGAAGGTCAGAGAGGCTATGGCTGTGTGCATATAGGATTGTGTCATCTGCATACATGTGTATTGAGGCTTCCTTGCAAGCTGTGGGAAGATCATTAATGAACACTGAGAAGAGTAGGGGCCCCAGCACAGAGCCTTGCGGGACACCACAGGTGATATCCAGGGGGTTGGAGTTAGAGCCTGAGATGGACACATGTTGGGATGTTCCTTATAGGTAGGACTGAAACCAGTTTAAAGCATGCTTCCCTATTCCAGAGCTCTGGAGTTTGTTAAGCAGGATAGCATGATCAACTGTTTCAAAAGCCTTTGCAAAATCCAGGAATTCTGCACCAGTGAGTTGTCCCCGTTCCATTCCACACTGGATTTCATTGCAAACTTTTAGCAGGGTAGTTACGGTGGAGTGTTTGGGACGAAAGCCAGATTGGAATTGGCTAGGGAAATTTGTTTTGGTATAGAAATCGCTTAGTTGGGAGTGGACACATTTTTCCATGACTTTGGATAGAATAATCATCCTGTTATATCAAAACATAATCATATTTAGGGTGTTAGAAGAACTCATATGTAATTTGAACATAATTCCAGATCAATATTTGGAAATGAATGGCACTTCTTATTGATTATTCATGGACCTAGAAAATATGGCTCTTTATGATGCCAAACACAGATCCCCATGTAGTCATATAGCAGCAGTGGTCAGGCTCTCATACAAGTGTTTGCACTTCAAATTATCAGTGCATTGTATTATGATTTAATAATGTGTATTTAATCATCACGGTTTGTTCTTTATACTTATTGTATTTTTATTTAATTTTACTTTATTTTGCAGTTGTGTTTTACACATCCAACGACGGCCTGCATGGGCTTATAAAACTCTCCCAAGTCTATCTGGGTACTACACAGCCAATCTTGGCGTGGGAAGCAAACTCCCACCCTATGGCAAGGTTGCCAACAGTTACTGCAGCCGGGCAAAGGGCTTCACGGTATGCCAAGGGTCATGCGCTAACCTCACACTTGACCCGCTTAGTATACCTGACCAAGCCCCCCTGCACGGTGACAGAATGTCTACCTTCCTCCAGGATACCTCAACATTTGCTAGGCAAACTGTATATTTTCACTTCCCGGCACTTAGCACCTTCACCATGTCTGTACCTTTTGAAGCCTGGAGTTCCGTAGACATCCTGGAGACATCTCCACAGGGTGTCTCAGAAGTCCAGACTTACATTTATGCATGACTCCCCCTGGAATGGCTGATCATAAATTATCAGGGTAAATCCCTAATGCATCCGCTGTCCTGCCTGACTAAAATGTAAATGCCCTGGTTCCTATACATTAAAATACTAAAATCAGGGCTATTCTCATTTATAACTTGATACACAAGTTTAAAATACTATATTCATACCGGTCTAAATGATTACTCCCTAGCACTCTGCATACCAAAAATTTGAGTGCTACGACAGTCCTAGCCAAAGTTAGCTAGTTAATTGTGTGAGGGCTTTGATGTGGTGTGTGGTTTAACATTTCACCGTCTGCGGTTTCCGGTCGGGACTCAATGTTGCAATTTACGGTCCCAATCGAAAACCGCAAACGTACTTCCCCAATTGACCTTAATTGGATGATCCGACCACATCCAACATTGTTGCAATCCGGAACTCCTAATCTGACCGCAAGTATGAAAAGAAGGACATAGAGTCCATCCACGGTGCTACAGAATGCTGCACGGATCACAGGCTTATGACATATAACATCCAATAAATCCCTTATATAACGGATAATAGCAATCTTGATCCTGGGTGCATAAGTCCTTCTAAAGCTGCTCCAATATATAGAATAGGAGTACTGACATGAGGTGTCATGTTAGAGTGGGTAGATGCTCCACTGTTGGTGTCTCCCCTAGTTGCTGAATAAAGTAGTTTTTTAACCTATGGTGTGCTGGTTCCTGTACTTTTGCCCTGCGCAGTGCTCCACTTTCCTCCCCAGAGGCTGTTCTTCTCCTAATCTGACCGCAAGCCAATTATCCACTTTACTCTGTGGTTATGGCTTTCCCTTGCTTGTCTTGTGGTTAGGCAGTGAGTTAGTGTTGCAATGCCGCCGCTCACCGTAAAACCACAAGAACACTTAATCAATTAACTCTTTAAACAGTCATAGAAGCCCCTTATTCCTATCGGGCACATTTTACACACTTTATTACACCTTTTCAGCCCTGGGCTGCAGAACTGACACTTCACAGTTACCTTTAATGACTCAGGGGCCCCCCTGCCGGGCATACTGTCTTTATTGGTGGCCTGGGGACCCCTACACCGTCACACATATCATCCAATGATATCTCATAAGGGGAAAAATAAATTCCTTCCTGACACTAAGAATTGGCAATCAGATTACTCCCTGGATCAACATCCTTCCCATGTTTACTTATTTGATATATCCCTGTATACTGTACCTCTCCTTTCTAAAAAGATGCCAAACCTTTTTTTGAACAAATCTATTGTATCTGCCATCACAGTCTCCATGGGTAATGAATTCCACATTCGTATGTTGCTAGATAAATAACTCCTACAGATTCACAGTTAATAAACTGATTTGGAGTGACATTTTTAGAGTTATTTCAGTTACTGAATTTATGCTCATCTGCATGTCTTCGCACGCTTTCCATGACCCACATGCAAAATAACCTTTTGTTTGTTTACAGAGCCAATTGCATGTACCCTGTTTGTGTTTGTTGGAGAAATTACTTTCTTTTGACTATCTTTTGCTCCTCCTAATCGTGAAGTGTTTGGTACGTTATGATTTCTGTAATCGCAACAGCTACAAATATCTATTTGTTATTCTTGCAAATTACTGTCAGGCACAGAATCCCATATTTAATATAGCCCTCAAACTAATGGGTGACCTGTTTGTCACCTCTCTTTGTGACTCACATGGGATATTTCAGGAATGTAAGGATTTCTTTGAGGCTGACAGCTCATGATCTGGGTATTGTCTTCCTAACTATACATATTTCTGGTTCAGTGGGCCATCAGTGATATCCCCCAGGTTAAGCTCCCTTTCTATATCAACACAGAAACAGGAAGGGTCTTGACCTGTCATACTGTATGGAGCAATAAGAGGAGTTTGGGATTCACTCTGTCTATTTTGTTTTAGGACTGTGTTAATTATCAAGATTTACCACCTTCCGCCCTTTAACCTTCTTTTTGTTGCCACAGGAGCTATCGGCAAAGCGGTACTCATGTTCAGTAAAAACGTTAATTAGTCAGTATCTCTGAGCCTGTAAGGAATTGACCTGAGTTTGTCACTGTCGATCGTCTGTCTGTCTTTTCTTACCAGGCAGTAGGATGGAGAGAGAGAGCCATCGCAAAAGAATCTCAGCGGCTGACTTCCTGTGCATTTCTGACAATCACTGAATTAAAACAGAAGTAAAACGTGAGGTTATGTAGGTAAATTATTTATTAGTGAATACTCGTTAAAAACACAAGAGACTTCAAAGCGGCAGTCTCCTCCAGAACTCAAATAATATCAGTGTCTTGCTCCCCGAGCATGTCCTGCTTTTGAAAGAAAAAATACTGGAAGTGCTAAAATAACACATTTTTCATTACCTCCAGGTCCTGAGGTAGCCACGGTAAATATGTAAATATTCGGTGCCTGAAGACGGTCCCCCTAGGGACTGAAATGTCTGACTAAATCATTGCTTGTTGGACTTAGTAAATACTTGTATTATTTTTTCTACCATGTGCTGTGCTGGTAGTGATCCATATTGATATAAGACTCCGGACCACCCAGCGGGATGTCAGCCCTCCCTGTGGTAATATACAAGACCGCAACAGATGACCACCACTTTGGTGAGCATTTATATCTCTCAAATGTGCATGTTCTAACTACACGTGTGTGTGTGTGTGTGTGTGTGTGTGTGTGTGTGTGTGTGTGTGTGTGTGTGTGTGTGTGTGTGTGTGTGTGTGTGTGTGTGTGTGTGTGTGTGTGTGTGTGTGTGTGTGTGTGTGTGTGTGTGTGTGTGTGTGTGCCAATCATGATCCCTTTTAATGTGATATTAAATGTCAACACAGATTTATGCTGCAGTATGTGGCATGCGCCTCTTTCTTCTTTTTCTAAATAGATCACCGTGGATGTGGTTCATCCCCCAGAAGCTGCGATCTGTCACAGCGCACTTAATATCCTTCATCGAAATATTGATTTTAACTTTGTTAATCACATGGACTTTTTCACAGTAGTTGCATTCACTCACTATATCTGAATTGTCAATCACTCTGCACAATTTCTTTTTGTCTAAATCACGATTTATGTTTTGAGCATGTATGTGGATTTTCACCTGCACACACTCTAAATGACTCACTTATTGATTTCTTGTTATCATTTGCTATATTCTAGCAAGCACTAATTGTATATATATACTAGCTGAGAGACCCGGCGTTGCCCGGGATGTAAATCAGTAATAGGTAGTATTATTTATAAATCGTGGAACAATAGATTGAGTATTTGTTGGAAAGGTTGGATAATAATGTTAAAAGAAAGATGGAAGAAAATGTAATACGATGCTGTATAAAAATGGTTTATTGTAAACACACCACAGTACAATGTATATTGACATAAGTTATGTAAAAATGTGAGGCGTGTGTCCTGCTAGGGTGTGAGCGTGTGTGAGGCGGCGGGTGGGTGTTCAGTACGGGTGGCGCGTGGGTAGTGAGTGCTGGCTGTGGGTCGGGGTCCTGCTAGGGTGTGAGGCGGCGGGTGTGTGGCGAGTGCGGGCGACAGCTGGTCAGTGATGTTGTTGCGTAGGGGCAGGATGCGGCAGGTGTGTGTCGAGTGTGTGAGGTGGGTGAGAGGCGGCGGGTGTGTGTCGAGTGTGGCGGGTGTTTGTTGAGTGCGTGCGGCGGCTGTGTGGCGCAGGGGTGTGAGCGGTGGGAGGGTGAAAGGCAGAAGTGCGGGTGGGCGAAATGCAGAGGCGGGAGGGCGGCGAAAGGCGTTGAAGGAGGGGACGTGAAGGGGGGGTGAGGGAGGCGGAGGGGAGGTGGTGAGGGGAGGCAGAGGGGTGGTGAGGGGGGTGGTGAGGGGAGGTGAAGGGGGGGCGGAAGGGAGGTGAAGGGGGGGCGGAGGGGAGGTGAAGGGGGGGCGGAGGGGAGGTGAAGGGGGGCGGAGGGGAGGTGAAGGGGGGCAGAGGGGAGGCAAAGGGGGGGCGGAGGGGAGGCAAAGTGGGGAGGTGGGAAGGGGGGAGATGGGAAGGGGGGGAGGTGGGGGGAGGTGGGAAGGGGGAGGTGAGGGGAGGTGAAGGGGGGGTGAGGGTAGGTGAAGGGGGGAGGTGAGGGGAGGTGAAGGGGGGGTGAGGGTAGGTGGAGGGGGGTGGAGCGGGGGTGGAGGGGAGGTGAGGGGTGTTGAGGAGAGGTGAAGGGGGGGAGGTGAAGGGGGGGTGACGGGAAGTGGAGGGGAGGTGGAGGGGAGGTGAAGGGGAGGTGAAGGGGGGGTGAGGGGAGGTGAAGGTGAGGTGAAGGGGGGGTAAGGGGAGGTGAAGGGGGAGTGAGGGGAGGTGAAGGGGGGGGTGAGGGGAGGTGAAGGGGGGTGGAGGGGAGGTGAAGTGGAGGGGAGGTGAAGGGGGGTGAGGGGTGTTGAGGGGGGGTGAGGGGAGGTGAAGGGGAGAGGTGAAGGGGGGGAGGTGAAGGGGTGGTGACGGGAAGTGGAGGGGAGGTGGAGGGGAGGTGAAGGGGAGGTGAATGGGGGGTGAGGGGAGGTGAAGGGGGGTGAGGGGAGGTGAAGGGGGGTGAGGGGAGGTGAAGGGGGATGAGGGGAGGTGAAGGGGGGGTGAGAGGTGTTGAGGGGGGGTGAGGGGAAGTGAAGGGGGAGAGGTGAAGGGGGGGAGGTGACGGGAGGTGGAGGGGGGTGCCGGGAGGTGGAGGGGGGTGAAGGGGGGGGGGGTGATGGGAGGTGAAGGGAGGGGGGGTGACGGGAGGTGAAGGGGGGGAGGGGGGGTGATGGGAGGTGAAGGGGGAGAGGGGGGGTGACGGGAGGTGAAGGGGGGGAGAGGGGGGTGACATGAGGTGAAGGGGGGGTGACGTGAGGTGAAGGGGGTGACAGGAGGTGAAGGGGGGGTGATTGGGGGGTGATGGGGGGGGTGACAGGAGGTGAAGGGGGGGTGACGGGAGGTGAAGGGGGGTGACGGGAGGTGAAGGGGGGTGACGGGAGGTGAAGGGGGGGTGACGGGAGGTGAATGGGGAGGGGAAGGGGAGGGGAAGTGGAGGGGGGGAGGTGAAGGGGGGGAGGAAGGGAAGTGGAGGGGGGGTGCGGGGAGGGGAGGAAGGGATGTGGGGTGGGGGGTGCGGGAGGTGAGGCGGGGTGACGGGAGGTGAAGGGAGGGGGGGTTGACGGGAGGTGAAGGGGGGGGTGGAGGGGAAGGGAGGGAGGTGAAGGGGGGGAGGAAGGGAAGTGGGGGGGGGTGCGGGAAGTGGGGGGGTGTGGGAGGTGAGGGGGGGAGGTAAGTGACAATGTATCATGTGGCCGCTTGCTCCCCCTTCCCCCAGTGTCTGCCAGTCGTCTGTCCCCCCCCCAAACCTTCCGTCTGTCCCCCCTCCCCAAACCTTCCGTCTGTCCGCCCCGAAACTTTCCATCTGTTGTGGGGCGCGTGCATGCGTCGGCCGCTCACTCCCCCGTCCGCCTGCTCGCTCCCTCCCCCGTCCGGCCGCTCAGTCACCCGTCCGCCTGCTCGCTCCCTCACCCATCCGCCTGCTCGCTCGCTCACCCATCCGCCTGCTCGCTCGCCCACCCATCTGGCTGCTCCCTCACCCGTCCGGCCACTCGATCACCCGTCTGGCCGCTCCCACGTGGACCTGAGGCGGGAGGCAGCGTGTTGTGGCCGCTCCCCCGCTGTGTCCCGGGCGCTCGCTCCGCTCCCCCGCTGACAGTAGCGGCCGGGGTGTGAGCTTGGAGGCAATGCGGGAAGGGACACAGGGAGTGTGTGTGTGTGTGTGTGTGTCCTTTGGCCCGTCACTCCGCCCCAGGCCAATGAGAGGTGTGCGGGGGCGGGCAGGCCAAGGGAGCCATCTCATTGGCTTGAGGCGGATTGACATGCCAAAGGTCCAATGCGATTGTCCCTAGGGACACAGGACACACAGACAGGCATACAGTGGTTTGACAAATATATATATACTAGCTGAGAGACCCGGCGTTGCCCGGGATGTAATGTTCCCGTTCCTCTCTCTCCTCCCCCCTCTCTCTGTTTGTCCCCCATTCACATCAATCCAGTCCCCCCCCTCCCTCCCTCCTTTACAGCTTCATGTAGCGTGTGTGCGTCAGTCACTGTGTGTTTGCTCGCGCGTCAGTGAGTCTGAGGCAGAAACACAAACACACACAGACTGACTGACGCACACACAGTCAGTGTGTGCCTCAGTCAGTGTGTGCGTGCGTCAGTCAGGCTTTGTGTGCGCGTCAGTCAGTGTGTGCGTGCGTGCGGCAGTCAGTCAGTGTGTGCGCGCGGGGCGTCAAAGGCAGGATGGGCGTCAAAGGCAGGGGGGGGCGTCAAAGGGAGGGGGGGGGCGTCAAAGGGAGGGGGGGGCGTCAAAGGGAGGGGGGGGCGTCAAAGGGAGGGGGGGGGCGTCAAAGGGAGGGGGGGGGGCCTCAAAGGGAGGGGGGGGCGTCAAAGGGAGGGGGGGGGCGTCAAAGGGAGGGGGGGGGCGTCAAAGGGAGGGGGGGGGCGTCAAAGGGAGGGGGGGGCGTCAAAGGGAGTGGGGGGGCGTCAAAGGGAGGGGGGGGGCGTCAAAGGGAGGGGGGGGGGCGTCAAAGGGAGGGGGGGGGCGTCAAAGGGAGGGGGGGGGCGTCAAAGGGAGGGGGGGGCGTCAAAGGGAGGGGGGGGCGTCAAAGGGAGGGGGGGGCGTCAAAGGGAGGGGGGGGGCGTCAAAGGGAGGGGGGGGCGTCAAAGGGAGGGGGGGGGCGTCAAAGGGGGGGGGGGGCGTCAAAGGGAGGGGGGGGCGCCTCAAAGGCATGGATTCCTCCCCCTGCATTTCCTGCAGTGGACAGGAGGGGGGGGGCAGTGGACAGGAGGGGGGGGGCAGTGGACAGGAGGGGGGGCAGTGGACAGGAGGGGGGGGCAGTGGACAGGAGGGAGGGGGCAGTGGACAGGAGGGGGGGGGCAGTGGACAGGAGGGGGGGGGGCAGTGGACAGGAGGGGGGGGGCAGTGGACAGGAGGGGGGGCAGTGGACAGGAGGGGGGGGCAGTGGACAGGAGGGGGGGGCAGTGGACAGGAGGGGGGGGCAGTGGACAGGAGGGGGGGCAGTGGACAGGAGGGGGGGGGCAGTGGACAGGAGGGGGGGGGCAGTGGACAGGAGGGGGGGGGGCAGTGGACAGGAGGGGGGGGCAGTGGACAGGAGGGAGGGGGCAGTGGACAGGAGGGGGGGCAGTGGACAGGAGGGGGGGGGCAGTGGACAGGAGGGGGGGCAGTGGACAGGAGGGGGGGCAGTGGACAGGAGGGGGGGGCAGTGGACAGGAGGGGGGGGCAGTGGACAGGAGGGGGGGGCAGTGGACAGGAGGGGGGGGCAGTGGACAGGAGGGGGGGGCAGTGGACAGGAGGGGGGACAGGAGGGGGGACACAGTGGACAGGAGGGGGGACGCAGTGGACAGGAGGGGGGGGCAGTGGACAGGAGGGGGGGGCAGTGGACAGGAGGGGGGGGCAGTGGATAGGAGGGGGGGGCAGTGGACAGTGACACACACACACACACACACACACACACACACCTCAGTTGATGCGCCCTTTCTCAGTTCCGTTTGGCGCCGGAGGTGGGGAGCGACACCTACCTGTACTTCCGGGCGCCGCCACCGTCTGACTCGGCGCCGCGAGGGAGGAAGGGGGTCCGCCATCTTACGCGCCGCGTGGCAGCTGCGGGAAGCGAGGTGATTTGGAGCGGGGAGGGGGGAGAGGTGATTTGGAGCGGGGAGAGGTGATTTGGAGCGGCGAGGGGGGAGAGGTGATGCCGCTGGGGAGGGGGAAGAGGTGATGCCGCTGGGGAGGGGGAAGAGGTGATGCCGCTGGGGAGGGGGAAGAGGTGATGCCGCTGGGGAGGGGGAAGAGGTGATGCCGCTGGGGAGGGGGAAGAGGTGATGCCGCTGGGGAGGGGGAAGAGGTGATGCCGCTGGGGAGGGGGAAGAGGTGATGCCGCTGGGGAGGGGGAAGAGGTGATGCCGCTGGGGAGGGGGAAGAGGTGATGCCGCTGGGGAGGGGGAAGAGATGATGCCGCTGGGGAGGGGGAAGAGGTGATTTGGAGAGGGGAGAGAGGTGTGTGTGTGTGTGTGTGTGTGTGTGTGTTTTATTTATTTTTTTGGACCTTTGGCCCGTCACTCCGCCTCAGGCCAATGAGAGGTGTGGGGGGCGGGCCAAGGGGGTGGTGTGAGTGTGTGAGGCCAATGAGAGGTGTGCGGGGGCGGGCGGGCCAAGGGACCAATGAGATTGCCGCTAGGGACACCGGACATCCAGCAGGCAGGCATGCATGCAGGCAGGCAGGCAGGCAAACATACAGTGCTTTCACTAATATAGTATAATATATATACAGTGTTCGACAAACCTATACATTTGCTCGCCCCGGGCGAGTGGATTTAACCCCCGGGCGAGTAAATATTGTCCCAAGCAGCACACGTTTGGTACTAGGTGGCGAGTAGATTTTTTTGTGTGGCGAGTAGATTTTTTGGTGATTTGTCAACCACTGTGTATATATATATATATATATATATATATATATATTTTTGACACTTTTCTCTTCTTTGTGCATATACAGTATGTATATATATATATATATATATATATATGTCATTCACAAGGATTCTGTTTGCACGCTAACTACTGCCATTTCTTTGAGGGGGATTTAAAAATATTATGTATTTAAATACCGGACCTTCCCCTTCTCCACACTTCCCTTTGAGAAAGTTACCCGAGAGTGACGAAACGCGTCAGGGAGCGTCCTTACGTCAGACGCATTGACACTGACGTCATCACCGAGCGCTGGAACGGACTGATCCATGCGCAACTGCTGCAGAAGCCCTTACTACACGGAGCCATCTTCCAGGACTCTAATACAATTGTATTGAATACCATCTGCCCTGGACATCTGTTGGGACTACGATCCTGACCTGTAAAACTGGGACTGCCCCAAGACGCTGCAGATACTTCCCGGATGGTGGTGATTATATCACGCAATGCTAGATTTTATTGTACCCTTGTGAGTGCATTTTTTACCCCCCTTTCCCCCTCCCCTCATTAAAATACAATTTTACGCTATGGGCATGCGCTCTCTCTTCCCTTTTTCCCTTAGATTCACTGTGGACGTGGTTTGTCCACACTGAGAGCTGCCGGAGACCCTCCATACCGGAACCCACATCAATATTGGACTTATTTTTGAGGACTGGTTTTTATACTCTCTTTTCTCTTGTTTTGGATATATATGTTTGTGTATTTATACATTCATCTTATATATTTATGGTTTACAGTTTTATTGATCTGTGCTACTCAATATTTTTCACCATATAGTTTATACTGTTTATTTATAATTAATTTAATTATATTTTATTTAGTATATGCACTTTACTGATCTAGCTTAATAGAGGCGCTGCTTTTTTCTTTTTCTGCTTGTCATATATATATATATATACATATTGCTCCCCACATATTTATTCGACACCCACAGTACAGGTACTTTTTTAATTTGATTTTTTTATATATACAATTCCACTTTCTTGTAACAGAGAGATTTGAAAATTAGGCACTTTTAAAAAAAAAAATAACAATGAATAATAACAATAATAATTACGGAGTTGGAAGCTTAAATGACTTACCTGCTGCTTCTATGGCTGTATCACATAATATAAGGAACCGTCTCTAATTGTTGACTGAGGTGACATGAGGGGGCATTTCCTGTTCTAGCTGTGGTTGAAAAAATTAACTTCTTTATTACAAAAAAAAAAAACATATATATATTCACAAAATTCACTGTCAAATCATCCAGACAAGCTTAGCTGTCTCAAAATATCCACGTTAAAATATTTTTCGGGGGAACAATTGAATACGTCGGCTGGCTGGAGCTTTTTAAGAAATATGTTACAAAGAAGATTGTAATTCGGAGCTCTTATATTAATTCTCCAAAGGGGTCAGATCAGAAAACATTCAGAAGTAGAAAGGTCATAAGATTATTTCAATGTCACTTTAGATACATTTTAAAATAACAAATATGATATTATTACAATTTGCATTTATTACATCTGTGCCACAGATATATATACTGTGTATATATATATATATATATATATATATATATATATATATATATATATATATATATATATATATATACAGTGGTCGACAAATCACCAAAAAATCTACTCGCCACCTAGTACCAAACGTGTGCTGCTTGGGCCAATAGGAGCTCGCCTTGATGTTAAATCCACTCGCCCGGGGCGAGCAAATGTATAGGTTTGTTGAACACATATATACAGTGTTCGACAAACCTATTCCCCCGCATGCCCCGGGCGAGTGGATTTGACCTAGTGGCAAGCTAGTCATGGCCGCTCAAGCAGCGCACGCGGTTCTTTGAAAATTTCCCTGCTCGTGCTGAATTTTTTTTTTTTTTTTATCCATGCTCAGGCCACGCAGGCGCATCCTCTTCATTTCTGCTGCTCTAAGAGGTTAGTATTTCATTGCATCCCGCTACCTTGTGAACCCCCCCCCCACACACACACACACACACACACTTGTGAACTGTTTTGTGAGGCGGGAGATGATAGCGGGGGTGTTCCCCGCTTCCCGTGTCTGCCCGCGGGGTGGGAGAAGGTAGCGGGGGAGTTCCCCCCATCACCTCAGGGCCCCGCTTTCCCCCCTATCCCCGTGTCTACTCACGGGTCGGGAGATGGTAGCTGGGGTGTTCCCCCCTGGTCCCCGCTTCCCCCCAAGTCCCCGCTTCCCCCCAGGTTCCCGTGGCTGCCCGCACGGGGTGGGAGATGGGAGCGGGAGGGGGGAGAGCGGTTGTGCTGGTCACGGCATTTCCTCTCTCCCCCCCCCCGTGTGTGTATGGGAAAGTGTGTGTGTGTTTGTGTATGGGATAGTGTGTGTGTGGGAGAGTGTATGGGAGTGTGAGTGTGTGGTGGTGGCGGCCTGCGGCGGCGTCCACCTCGGGGAGCCCTGCGGTGGTGGCAGTCTGCGGCGCCGTCCACCTTGGAGGGGGGCTTCACTCGCGTGACACTCGCGTCACACAAGCAGGTGGAAGTGCTGCCGAGGAGGAGGACAAGGGGAGAGAGGAGATCCCTGGGCAGGTAATTACAGCGGGCACCCGAGGAGATCAAACCCTCAGTACCTCATGTGCGACATCCCATGTGTGTGTCTGTGTGTGTTTGTCTGTGTGAATACACCCACCCAGTCACCCACCCACGTGTCCAGTCACCCACCCACATGTCCAGTCACCCACCCAAGTGTCCAGTTACCCACCCATGTGTTCAGTCACCCACCCAAGTGTCCAGTCACCCACCCAAGTGTCCAGTCACCCACAGACCACCCAGTCACCCACAGACCCACTCAGTCATCCACAGACCCACCCAGTCACTCACGAGTGGGCGACCGGGTTTGTCGAGCACTGTATATATATATATATATATATATATATATATATATATATATATATTTACATTACCTAAATTTCTAAGTCTGTTTCAGTGTGAAAAACTTAGCTGCCATATTGTAGCGGACTGCTCTCCACAAACAAGGCGTGACCACGAGGCCGAGAATGGGGATACAGTATATATATAACGCCATCCACAGCTGCGAGGGCGCGTCTGGAGTGTAGATTGGTCGAGGTAGCCGGGTCGGGGTTGGAGAGGTAAGGATAGTCAAGATGCTTGCCGCGGTCTGGGTTGGAGAGGTGCGGATCGTTGCAGGTACTATTAGCTGTGGTCAGGATTGGAGAGATGAGGATAGTCGTGGTACGTTTGCCGAGTTCTGGGTTGGAGAGATGCGGATCATCGTTGGTAGCCGGGGTCAGGAGTATAAAGAGCGGAGTCCAAGAGATAGCTGGGTCAGGAACAGAGTAGCTAGGAACCAAGATTTCAAGACAAGACAGTGGAGGCAAGGGTAGCAGTGAACCCTTCGAAACAACAAAGGTTTATGCTCAGCCAATTTGCAAGAGGACAGGCTGAGCATATATAGGGAGCAATGACCAATGAGTGGACGGACAAAGGGAAGACGCGTCCTCAGTACAGACTGTGATTGGCTGAAGTGGTGCAGGAGACAGGTGTGGGAAGGATTGCAGATGATGATAGGTAACGCGATCCATGCGCGGGTCATGGGCGCGCGCCGATGCCGTCACCGTGCGGGCGCAACCTAGAGGCGGGACCAGGAGATTCCGCATTAACTTGCATGCATGATGCACGCGTGCGCGTAGTACAGCGGTTGGTGGAGGGGGGACCAGTTGATGTGTTGCAGGGAGCAGAGCACCCAGTCGCGGGCCAAGGTAAGCCGGGAGCGCGCCGGTGGCGGCGTGGCTCCCAGATCCTTACACATATCAACTATTATGAAATTAGCAGACAGTTCAATTGCCACATCAAGATCCTTCATGTGCTAGATAGGCTTCCAGTATGAAAGTACCTGTCATGGGAGACCGGGAACTTTTACCAGGATCACTAGCCCCAGATGGGACAATGCAGTTGAATAAATATGGTTTATTCGGGCATGCCCACAGACATGACAAAACACACAAATACAGGGTACATACACACCAACTGGGGACCTGGGGGGAGTCACTAACCTCGACTAGGTGCAGGGCGCCTGCTTCAGGTAGGCTTACCCTGTCCGCTCCATGTCCAGGAACTCCACGGTACTCTTTTCGGGATAGCTACCATGCTCTCCCCACTGGAAGGGCTTCCTTTCTCTCTCAGGACTTGGCCGTGTTGTGTCGGCCCCTTTTGCCCCCCCAATATCCACCCTTATAAACACTTTCCCGAAGTCACAGTTCTCCACCTAGTTCCTATCAAGAGTCAAAACACACACATTTCCCCCAGTTTAGGAGCTCACATAGGCGGCCAGGGAAACAGCTGTAAATGGTTATAATCCACCCAGTTTACCGGCCCTATGGGTTTGCCCTGGCAGCCCGTTACACAAGATTTAGGGCAACCAGACAGGATTCACCTTTATTATGTGAGGCCGGCTACCCCTACCGTGACAGTACAGGCAGTCCTCGGTTATCCGACATAATGCGTTACTCAAAATGGCGTTGTAAAGCGAAACGTTGTAAAGCGAAACACGTTTTCCCATAGGAACACTTTTTAAATGAAAGGTTCCGTTCCTGAAGGCATTTTTAATGCTAAAATACACTAAATATTTTACGCAGACAATAAGATATACAGCACACACATAAGTTATATAGTGTATATACTGTATTATATATATATAATATAATATATACTATAATATAAAAATATAATATATTATATAGTATAATATAGTATAATATATATTATATACACAAACAACTTTGCAAAGCGTCGTAAGAGCGTTGGATAAGCCGTTTTGGCGTTGTAAAAATGAACATAGGTATGCATTGCATAGCGTTGGATAAGCCATTCGTTGTAAAACGAAGCGTTGTAAAATGAGGACTGCCTGTACCCTGATCTAATTGTTGGAAGTTCAGAACCGATTCAGTGATCTGACTTTATTTAGGTCTGATCAACGAAAGGGGCAGTCAAGGGGTTAATTAGTCACCAATGAGAGCTGTGTGTTGTCAAGATTCCCTCCCACAGTACTCCTCGTAGACCTGTAGGGGCACACAGGAGTCAAATTCAGGCCCAGGGCCGGTGGGAACCACAGTAAAACATTCCATAAGGCCAGCAGGATATTGATTTTTGGGAATAAAACCCAAGACAAGCTTCTAGATTCTGCAGATCTACAGGCACCTTCTTGTTTTGTGTTTTGTTATTCACTTATTGACCCCTGCTTTTTGTTTGTCCCCTGCTATCATTGCTTTTGCATGTAGTCTTACCAGCTAACTTTAGTTTGTTTTATATTCCCTTTGCACATATTGCCCCCTTCATACCTCTGTACATTTTTGCAGACTCCATTTTGTTTTCCCAGTCTTATAACTTTAGTGTAACATTAAACCCTGTCAGTTTTTACTTATTCCGGTCACTTCTTTTTTGTGGCTTTCCATGTTACCTCCGAGGGTTCCTTATATCCTGTTACATGTATTGCATATTCCAGAGGGATTGTTTATTAGGGTTGTTAATTAGGATTTTATTTAGGAAAACTTATTGCACATATCTGATGCTATGAAAATAACATTAAAATGCTAGACAAGAAGTTTATGACTGAAGTCCAAAGCCACAGAGGTCTGTTATCTTAGGTCTCATAACAGGCAGTTATCGAAATCATTAAGTGACATTTCCTGAGGTTAATGGTGTCAAAGGAGACCAGATGATTACACTGGGATCACAAGCCTCAGACAGAACGAAGGAGTTAAATAAACAAGGTTTATTTTGTCCGGAGCCAACAGGAGCAACACAAGTACAACCTCAACTCACCAAGACAGGTGGTTACGGGGGACTCCAAACTTGCGAGATGCTTAATGCTGCCGAGGCTAGTTTACCGAGGGTGTCTCCATGATCCGTCCATCTCAGAATATCATTGTGATTAAGGATTATTGTCACTCGGTTCTCCTTCCATTTTTACAGTTAGTCCGACACCAAGAATAACCACAACCAGCTATGGTGCTCTGATTGGCGTTGGCTTACATAGTTTCCTGGCCTCCATCTGCACATATGGAAAATGTAAATTCAATATAATTAGGCAAATGTGAGAAAGTGGCGACTATCGCACGTACATCAGATTGGGTCAATATAAGCATTACATGTATTTGGCACATGTTACCATAACAGCGCTTTGCGGGTCTCTTCATCCGACCGGCATCACGGCGGTCCACTACCAGAAAGGAATGTATTCAGCGTTCCTATCAGTACCCGGGTGCTGCTGTATCCTGGTGTGTCCTGATGTCCACGCCCCGTGAATCCAAAGTCCGTGAGTCTGGATTGCTGCACTTTGGGCTAGAGCAAGCTGTAAAAATAATGGCCGGGGAGGCTCCTGCACAAGTCCGGTTGTGTACCGGAAAGAACACCAGCTGTGTCTTGAAGCGGCTGCTACTGACATGACTAGACCTACGTGTTACGCTTGAGCTGCCCGCAAACCAGACCCGTCCCCTACACTGAGGTGGGACGCACGGAAACACGCACCCGCAGCGGAGAGAGCGCGTCCGGACTGTGGTAGTAGTGTAGCCGGCCAGAAAACGAAGGTTATAGTAAGGTGTGTACTTGCCGGATCCGGGGTAGAAGGAGAGCCGTAGTGAGTTCCGTAGCCGAGGGTCGAGGATAGGAGAGGTCCGGGAGGTCGTGGTACTAAGCCGAGTCCGAGGGTCGAAGAGGTCAAGGTAGCCAGGAGGAAGCCAGGGTCGAGAGCCAGAGAGAGTAATCAGCCAAGCCGGGTCGGAACCTGAAGTGAATACAAAGCAAGAGCACGGCACAGAATCCACAACTGATAGGGAAGAGACTATGCAGAGCAATGAGCCAAAGGGAGGACTGGGGTTATAAAGGTAGGTAATCCCATAGAGGCAAGGGGCAGAGCAGGGGTGTGCGGTAGAGCACTCTGTGATTGGGCAGCATTGTGTTTTGTTTCAGAGAGCCGCTGTGCCGGAGGGCGTGGGTGTGGCCGGTGCGGATGCCGGAGGTGTAGTCCAAGGCAGAGTGGGGTGAATAAATTACAGCCGGAGACGCGCGCTCTGTAAGAGCAAGTTGCGCGCGTCCCGGCAAGATGGTGGCCACCTGCTTGTGTGCCGGAGGCGGGCGAGCTGCACCACGACGGGGATACCGCTGAAGGGGAGATGTGGCTGTGGACCCCGCAGGAGGCAGGGCGGGTCACGTAGTGGCGTACGTGACCCCTGATTCCTTACACTACGTCACTAGTAAGCGACTGTTGGGTTGTAGTCAGTAGCACTGCACACTAACAAAGGGAGTAGGGCTTGTACAAAAGGAGTCTTTTTAGCCTATGATGGCTTACAGATGTCCTACGCGTTTCGTAGTATTAAACTACTTCAGGGTTATTTCACCAACTGCAGATACACAATTATATACCTTCAGAATGTCCGTAATTGGCTAAGACTGGGGGGTGGTCCAGCCAATTAAAGTTCAGTTCACAGGTGTTTTAGATGTTATTCACATTAGCAACATATTATACATCAACAATAAAATGCAGTTTATTATAACAATAAATAAAACGGTTAAACTAAAAACATAAAATACATATATATATACAGTATACAGTCATACAGTAGTTGTCTGCCCAAAACACTGAAATGAAAAAAGCGCCACTAGTTGAGGTGTAGGTTTTACATAGTACAGAAAAAACTAAAAGACAGAGACTGCACTGTCATATAATGAGTTAAAAATTACTTCGATCATGAAGGTAAAAACCATAGCGGTAATTAGTATAGAGACTTGCTACAAAAATGATTATTTCGCTCATATGTTAATTCTAGCGAAACACCAGAATATTAAAAGTATATTTTCTCAAAACTATGAATAATAGATCAAACCGAACAAATTCAAATAGACAGTAACTTGTCAAATATAAAAATATAAATAATGTATCAATACATTACAAAAATATATATTTAAATTTATAAATACTGTACATACAAATATATAAATATATATTTGGTGAGATATTGAATCAATTGATATTATACCACATAATCAAAATATTAAAAATATTATAAGATGATGATAAAAGGGGAAAAATATAAATATTAATACAGGGACCATACGTCTAATTCATCATTAATCCCTTGGGGTGTTAAAAATTGTAAATTAAAAATCCAAAAACTCTCGTCTAGAAAGAGCTTTAATTCTATCTCCTCTTCTTCGATTGGGGGCTACAATTTGAATACCGTTATATTTTAACTTGGTTGGATCGCTATTAGGGTGACTTTTAAAATGGCGTGACACGCTGTGCTTTTCATAGCCTATTCTAATGTTCCTTGCCATTTCGTCCATCAAATATATTTTTTAGCACACAGGCATTCTAAAAGATACACTGCTAAAATAGTACTGTATTACAAGAAATGCAGTAATCTATGAAAGGGTTAAAAGTAAAAGCCAGTCCTCCATTTTGTCTTAACCATTTCTGCCTGAACTTTTCCCTGAACCAAGTGATATATGTATGCAAGAAACGACCTCCAGACAGGCAGAATTGTTCTGTTGGCTGGACACCAGTACTGTGTTTTCTTTGAATCGGCTTGCCCGCAGGCTTTGTTTACAGAATGCAAGCCTAGATGGAAAATCCCCAGCTAGGCTGTCATTTTAGTAATATGCTAATATTGTTATGCCTCTAATTTACGCCTCTAACACCTTATTTCTCTGTATGAAAAGTTTTGCTTTTCCGTAATAAAGTTGAGATGAAGAATCAGTATCACTGTGTCTCTTTCTTCATTTCCCGAGCGCTCGTACGTCATCAGATCGAGATCCGACAGCCCAGTGTGTGGTTAAGTCTCCCCGGGCAGAGCCATCCTGTTTCCAGTCACGGCCGGCTGACCTGAGGTCCCCAGCCCGTATTGAGTTTAAGAACCTTACAGGTGCCCGGGACAACCTGAGGTCCCCGGCCCATTTTAACTGGCAAGAACCTTACAACCTATATTAAACATTTCCTTCGTTACATGAGAACAAAAACTCTTTCTTTCTACACGTAGTAATTTACATGCTTTGCATTTCCTACAGCAGAAGTTACCTGCTGGTTTCTGTGTTAACCACATGTTCCCTGCGGTATGATCCTTAAATATTCCAATGTTGCTCGGAGACAAACTTTTTTTTTAGATTGTTGGGTTTGCGGAATATGAATCTAGGTCTTATTTCTAAATGTGGACCACGGATTGGATCATTAGATAATATTCTCCAATTTTTACTAATTATGTGTTGTATCTCATGACTCACTGCATTGTAATGTGTAACACACGGAATGGAAATAATTTGATCTTTTGGATCGGTAGACTGATTAGTCTTCTTTTTTATTTTTGTATTTATTTCGACTTAAAAGAGAATCTCTATTCATATCCATGACTCGTGTTAGAGCTTTAAAAAGATTGTCACCATTATATTCTTTCTGGAGTGGCCGGGGGTGTTGTGTCAATCTTGTGCCATGGCCCTTCTGCCACTCAAAGGGTTAAGTGTCGTGTTTCAGCTACTGGGGGACTCCCTGGTTTATATCAATTCTACATATATACTTCCTCTTGAGGGAATGGGGGGAAGCTGCAATCAGATGCAGAAATGAAAGTTAAAGCGTTTGCACAGAATGTATTTTCAGCCCGAAAGGAATTTCCAGTCAAATCGAAACAATAGTGTTTAAAACATGTCCTTCTCATAAATCACGTGATGAAGGGGAAGGAGGAGTCTTGTGTTCAAAATCAAGTAACCTTAGCTCCAAGGCCGCGCTTATAGTGCCGGCGACGTCGCGGCAAAACAAATGTATTGCCGCCGTTGCGTGTGCTTATAATTGAAGCGGCGCAACAGATTGGTCAAGTCAATTTGATTTTTCCAGCGACCGCCGCGTGTCGTCGCTGTCGCCGGCCACGGCACTATAAGTGCAGCCTTAAGCAGGCCCGTCAAACTCAGAATGGCTTGGGGGCCCATTTCTTAAGTCCGACTGCAAGACTCGGACCGCACCAGAAAAAAATAGTCACTATACCCACTATAACCTATGTATACACTTTTTTCATGTGCTTTTCCTATTAAAAATATGTCAACGTTGCAGGTATCTCTCCCCCTATTCCCTCCTCCATCCCCTCTGTCTGCCCATGAAATGTCTGCGAAGTGACTGTGTAACCTCTGTTCTTTTAATGTAACCATGTATTTTTATAACTCTGTGCCCAGGACATACCTGAAAACGAGAGGTATCTCTCAATATATTACTCCCTGGTAAAACATTTTTATAAATAAATAAAAATCCGCCCTCCTCCAATCCCCGTCTCTCTCCCTCTTCCCATCTAGAGAAGAGGAAACATAATCCCAGCAAGTGGCCCTGAGAGAGGGGGGGGTGGAGACTCTCTTTTTTCCCCCTCTCCACCCGCTCTCTCACTCACTCTCCGACTGTCTTACTCTCCTCCCCCTTTCCATCCCCACTCTGTCTCTTTTACTCTTCCTCTTTCCCCCCCACCCTCAAAATACCCCCCACAATGCACACACTCTACCCCCCACAATACACACACACAAAATATCTCCCTCCCTCACAATACACACACAATCCCTCCTCCCACAAAACACACACACACACACAATACCCCATCCTCCACAATACACATACACAATGTCCCCTTACCACACAATACACACACATTAACCCCCCACAATACGCACACACAATACCCCCCACTCCCACACTATAATCTTCCCACAATACACACACACACTACTCCCCCACAACACACACACACACACACAATACCCCCGCTCCCCCACAGTACAGACACACACACAATATCCCCAGCTCTGCCACAATACACACACTGCCCCCATTTCCCACAATACACACACACTGACACCCCACTCCCTCCCATCAGGATAGTGACACAGCTTCCAAACACACAGGAGAGATGCTAAAACATGTTAATTTCACATTTGTAGTTTCTACCCCAATTTGGTGCCTAGTGAGCTAGCAACAATGTCTTTACCTTTATGGCTTGGGCTCGGGTAACCTTTGGCGTGATAAGGAGATCCATGTGCTCACTTAGCATTCTGGCCAGTGGCTGGCATGTGTGTTGCTACAGTAATTGCTATGATTAGCTGCCAAGGATTTTGTTTATATAATTAATCATTAAACAAATGCTGGCGATGTCACTTGTTTTGTTTCGCTTTGGGTGGAACGGCTTACAGTCAGTGTAAGGTAAATAAAATTCTGCAGTGCGATACGTGTGATTGTGTAAAACAGAGAATTGGCAAAATGTCAATGGAAATTATAGATCGTTTCAGTTTCATCCTCTGTCGGAATATATAGAGTTCTAGTTTCCTGCCCACACCTTATACACGATCTCTTGCTGCAAGGACTCACACAAACAGTAAGTTGTACTTGTCTGTCCCTCTGTCCAGCTGGTAGGATAGCAGCCACATAAGAAAGAATTCAGGAATATGTAGCATAAGCGGGTCTATGTGTGAATGTGCGTGTGCAATAGTATATGCATTTGTGTATATTATTTGCATCATTGTGTCTGTGTTTAGACTGTACCCGTGTCCTTGTGTGTCCCTCTCAAAGTGTGTCTGCATGTACTGTATAACTATAACAGTGTGGTAATTAGTGCGTTGTCTTTGTGTATCTGTGTGCTTATTAGTGTGTCTGTGTGTTAATCAGTGTGTACTGTGCTTGTACCAGCAGCTGTTAAAGTCAGAAGACACCATTAACACCATTAAAGCAGCAGTCCAAGCTGCTGATTATCAATACAAACCACACAATGATAAGTAATTAGCTAAGTTGCCGATCGATCCGTTCTCCTATGATCGATCAATGAAGAATCGGCTCGGAGGTTCAAGCTGCCGTTTAAATTTTTTCCAATTATTTTTCCCATTCAATATGTGCATCAATACAATCTGCACACTGACAGGTGCTGAGCTAAGCTGCAGATCGATCCGTTGCTCCGGGTTATTTAATTCAGCATTATGGGAAATGTAGTTCTGGAATATGATTGACTGGGCAGTTACTAGATACAATTGGTTCACTGCTAGAGAGAGGGCGGGGCTCATGAGCCAGAGCCTATCAGCAGGGGAAGGGAGCTGTCACTTTGGAACTGCTTCCTACATTAGAAACATTAAAAATGTCTTTAAATAAAAAAAAATTATTTTTTATTTAAATGCTGCAAGTATTTCTCATAGCACAGAACTGATTTATTTAAACAAAACACATGTAGGATATTGCTTGAACTGCTGCTTTCACTAAATGGCTGGCTGTGCAGCAGAAGAGGGCCAAAGATGCAAAGTTCTGTGGGGAAGATCATGCGACCAGGCTGTCACTAGATACAATTAGTGCCCTGCTAGAGAGAGGGCAGGGCACAAAAAGGGGTGTGCCAGAGCATGTTTCAGAAGAGGAAGGGTGTGTGACTTTGTAAATGATTGCTATAGGAACAAAAAATGCTTGTTACATTATAATACATTAAAAATGTCGTTAAGAGCTGTTTAAAAAATGCTACAAGTATTTTCTCATAGTACAGAACTGATTTTTATTTAATTTTTTATTTTAAACACACGTAGGATATTGTTTTGTCTGCAGCATTACATCATTATCACTGTCACTGCCAGCGAGTACAGCAACGCAGAAAAATGTAATAGCATGCAGCCTCAGACAGTGCTAGGTTCTTATCTAATTTAGAGTTTCTCCTTGACTGCAGATGATGAGGGACAGGTTCAGACAGTCCTGAGTTTCTATCTAATGTAGGATGCGATATAAGATCAATATTTATTGTATTTATACATATAACCATTTAACAAAAAGCTGCATCTGCTGTTCAGCCACCACCCTTAACCTTAACTTGCGGTATAGTTAAACTGTCTCGAGTATGACTAAACCTGTCCAGATCATTTGGGGCTTTCCAGGCAGCAAACAAAGCTACCGAAACTATCACTGAGACTTTCCAATGACCTAGTTAAGCAGAAGGTGGTTTAAAGGGAAACTGCATGCATGAGACTTTGGATGTTAAGACCAGAAAATTACTGATTTGTCTCCCCCTCCCCCCCCGACTCTTTCTTCCCCCACACCACCCTTTCACCAACCCTCACCCTTTCCCTCTCGCAATGTTCCCTCTCTCACTTCCCCTCTCAATCTTCCCCCCCTTTTCCCTCTCACTCCCCCCTCCCCTCTCACACTTCCCCCTCCCCTTTCTCCCCCCTCTCTCTCCGTCCCCCTATCCCTCCTCCCCCCCCCTCTCCCCCCCTCTCCCCCCCTCTCTTTCCCCCCCCCTCTCTTTCCCCCCCCTCTCTTTCCCCCCCCCCTCTCTTTCCCCCCCCCTCTCTTTCCCCCCCCCCCTCTCTTTCCCCCCCCCATCTCTTTCCCCCCCCCCCTCTCTTTCCCCCCCCCCCTTTCTCTCCATACCATGCCTCTTTTTAATTTACAGCAGGCAGAAAGATGACACAAGAAACAGAAACTCGGCATGTAAAACACAGAAAGACTTTCTTGGAAAGGTAATGGAATAAACAGGAATCCACGGTTATTAAGAATGGGAATAAAAGACACTGCAGCCTGATTATCTACACAGTACTTATCCTCCGCTCGCCATAAGAGTTATTGAAGTGCCCTTACCTTCTCTATATGCCAGCTCCCAATGGCTGCGGCCATAGTTCATGCGGTGCGAACAAAATGCAGTGCCTCTATCAGGCCAGCCATAGTATGTGCGACCGCATGTGCAAGGAATTTTGAAGAGACAAAATAATTCGGGGTTTTTTTGCGCAAGGGCCGCGTCACGTGAGCGGTTCAGCCAATGAGGGCAAACCAGCCTGGTGATGTCACGGCCACGCCTCCCCATAAGAGTCCAGGAATCACTCGGGTGACAGGTGAGCGTGACTCCTTGCGCGTGCCTGCACTATAATCGTGGCCTATAACTCCTCCTATCACTCTATAAAATCTCTCCCTATAACTAATGTTGCTCCATATAACTCATGCTATTGCTCCATACAAACCGCTCCCTATAACTCCTCCTATTACCCCATATAACCGCTCCCTATAACTCCTCCTATTACCCCATATAACCGCTCCCTGTAACTCCTCCTATTACCCCATATAACCACTCCCTATAACTCCTCCTATTGCCCCATATAACCGCTCCCTATAACTCCTCCTATTACCCCAAATAACCCCTCCCTATAATTCCTCCTATTGCCCCATATACCCACTCCCTATAACTCCTCCTATTACCCCATATAACTGCTCCCTATAATTCCTCTCTAACTCCCCATTTTCTCCAGTAACAGTATGATGAGAACATGTCAGACTTGAAATGACATATGAAACGTATGAGACATATGAAATTTGGAGGTTTACCCCTTCACTAGAATTTCAGCTCCCCCAAAGTTTATTCTTAGTCCGCGTCCATAGTAGGATGCGCTAACTTCCGCACTCCTCCTCCTTCCCAGCGACGCGCTTGCAAAACAAACTTGTATGTATTGCGAAGCGCCGCTCTCCCTGTAACGCATGTGTACTACATTGCCGTCCTATTGTTTGTTTCGTTGCGAGCCAAGTAGCTCGCGCCGTAGCCTGCACTATGAACAAAGCCTTAAAGCTGCAGTTCAGTCTTTTTTTTTTTACTTCAATAGTTTCATGTGTGCAATCTCTAATTACCTAAAGAACTGTATAGCTGCCGGTCAATTCGTTCTCCATCTATTGATCAGCAAAGTTTGGCGACATCTTTAAATATGGGGAATGTAAATCGTTGCTATAGGAACAAGCATGCTTGTTAAAATAGAATACAAGAAAATTGGTCTTTCAAAGTTGTTTTATTTAAAACAGAAAATGCTAAAAGTATTTTTTCTTACTACAGAACTGATTTATTTAAAAAAAACACACATGCAGGATATTGACTGAACTGCAGCTTTAAGCCGCTGGTTTAAACTTCCAGACCTGCTTCAATGGTCCAAAATCTTTGGTTTCTGTATAAACAACTTACAGTCTTACACTATTTACGTTGTCCTTTTCCTCCTGAACATTGGAAATCAGTCAATACTCTTCTGTTTTGAAGAATTATTGAAGTAGAAACATTTCCTTCTGGACTTTCTAAAGATGTCTGCCACTGTACAAATCTGCTCTTCACTCGGACAGTTTCCTTACTTATTATACACATGAAATTAGTTCTTGCTGCAGGAGTAATACTTCCTATACAATTGAACTCACTTGTCGCATTGTATGTTCGTTAAAAAGATCAGTAGCAAATCAATTCACATATAAAAAAAGATTCCATGTATTATGCTTCACAAAGTGCTAAAGTACCTGTCTACTAACTTGTGATGAATAAATGTTTTGTTTTTCCCTGGGAACACTGGATTCCAGCATTTCAGCTACGTATGTTCCTCAGACTAATGACAGGTTCATATTTCCATTGAAACAAGAAAATAGCCGAGATAATCATTTTGATGGCAAACAGTTTGATCCTGTGGATAATGGTTGTTAATATTAAATGAAACCTCAAACGTGTTATTTACCATGGAAATTTAAAAAAAAAGTTATTTAGCAATGTAAGTTCACTTTCATCTCTGGAGGTGCTGCCCATTAATTCGACGCTTAATAAATTCACAAACGTATTAAACAATGCTGCCCCAATGCCGGTTTTAACACAAAAACCCCCACATATAAATATTTATCTATAGCACCCGGCGCATAGTTAGAAATATAATAATAAAAACGTGGATCAAATAATGAGAGGGTTAATAGACTATCAGAAGAGGAAAAATAAGGGATACCTCAATTTCTGCATGGTAACGTTATATTAGTTGTTACTTGCAACCTGAAGGTGTATAAACACTAAGCATATACTGAGAGATAAGACAGATATAGATGGAACACAATGTCTCTGTAACAAATAAGTTGGAGAGTTCAAATTGGAGAGCTAATGGAGGATGTAAGGAGTCAATAATAGCAGTCACTCCGGGGGTGTAAGTGGGTTACTGCGGGTAATGGGACCTCCACGCTGCCCATCACTATATACCACCAGTTTAATTAGTCATGCAGCGCCTTAGCTTCCAGCCCAGTCGTCCTCTCCCCCCACAAACCACCACCACCACAAACCTCCGTGGACAACTCCGCGTGGTTATCCCGATTGTTGATCTCCCAGGTGGTCCCAGCTTTGTTCCTCCAGAACTCCTTCCACTCGCTCACTTATACCGGTGCTCAGTCACTTGCCGCGCATGTTTGGGAAGCAGACCGAAGCAGAGCAACGAGCGAGAGGCGTACACACCAGCAGGTGATTGGAAACCCACGCACAGGTTGCGGTTAAGTGACGGGAGGTCTGCTCAGCGCCCTGGGGATGCGACCGGGCTAAAAGTGGAGCCTCAAAAAAAGGGAAGCTGGTTGGCTCTCACAACTCCTAATACACTAAGAAATAAGTGCTTAAATACTGAAAATATCAATATAATGAAGGATTCTAATAATGAAAGGTAATAACAGACCAAATGCAAATAAGATGGAAAAATTGTGCACAATAAAAAGGGCTAAATTAGCTGTGATAAACAATCATAAATTACTAATATCAAAACCATCACCGCTGTAGTAACTTCATCCTGGGAATATCCAAGGGTACTGAGAGAGTATCTAATATACCCTCCCAATTAAGAATAGCATATGAGCCCAATAAAAGTTTTAAAAAAATGTAGAATACATAAAAGCAAGTATCAATATTGCACATAGACATATATAAATGCGTTAGTAGACATTCAAAAGAAAAACATAATCAATATATATCAAGTGGACAAATCCTGTCTAAACCGTCAGGTGCACACTTGGTATGTAGATAACAAAAAACACACAGAAGTAAAAAGCACGTAAATGGTTAAATGCAAAAAAGAGGGAGGAAGAAAGAGGACACACAGTAACACCAACAGATAGCACAAAACTGCAATCATTACACAATAAAGAACTACATGCCAATGTGCATCTCTACAAATAATAACGGTATGTGTTATTCCTCCAATCTAATACTATGTATTTGCAAGACCACACAGAATGCAAATGCCAAGGCAACAATAGTATAAGATGTAGATATAAAATGAAGGAGGCATGTTGTATTTAAACTATGGTGCAGGTTTCAATATTCTCATTGAAACCATGAGGGAAAACACTATTCAATGTAAAAATCCAGTAGGTTTCTTGTTTGCAGAGTACTTAACCTATCACCCCCTAGGACAGACGGGTGTATGCTCCAGTCCCATTATTTTCATACACTCTGGTTTCCTATTCTGACAAATGGCAACATTTTTGGGTAGACTATGGGACATAACTCCAATTTTAATGTTGTGCTTGTGCTCTAAAAATGTAGTGCACAGCAAACGAATAGTCCTCCCAATATACTGATGTCCACATTTGCAGGTTATCATGTAAACTACAAATATGGCCAAGCAGTTGATATCTCTCATATTTGCCCCCCAAAAATCCTCCACATCTCAAGTGGCGTAAATCTAAAATGTTACATCGGGACCTGTTCTTACACAAGTAGCAGCTCTGCTCAAAAAAACAGAGCAGTGCGTGAAACCAAACTTTTTTTTTCTACCTTGAACTTACAGTATACACCCTTTTATTTCCAGATTTCGGAGGAGGATGCTGGCAATCAGCGTGATGGCTTATCTGGACCAGTGCAGTGAGGAGAGGAATCGCAGGGAAGCAGTGGCACGAACATAAATGTGAAGATATGAATTATTAATGTGCTACAACATTTAGACTGCAACGGAAAGATCCTTCGCAACATATAACAAAGATACAAAGTTTAATCAGTTCGGCCTTGATACACGGCAACTAGTCACTTTTTACACTCTACTGCTACACTATCACCTGCCCACATCACCTTTTTATGAGACAGTATTCACTTTGCACTCACTCAATTATTTTTTATTTGACAGTAAGTTTTATCTCCAAACACGTGGGACAGCGATGGGCACCTGTTTTGCCCCATCGTATGCCAACCTATTCATGGGTTGATGGTAGTGATGTACCGACTACCCAGAATTATCCGGCACTTTTTCAGGTACCCGGACATTACCCGGACCCAGCAACTGAGAAGTGGGCCCGGTTTCGGGTAATTTCTGGCGCCGAGTAATGTCAGAGTAGCTGAAAAAAATCCCATCACTTACCTGCAGCCAGCGACAGAAGACATCTATGAAGAGCAGCAGAGGTCTTATGGCTGTGTCAACATCCGAAGTGTTTCTTCAGCCGGTGTGGGAGCAGCAGGAATCCATTACACAGCACAGCAGCAGGTAGCAGTGTGTGCCGGGGAACCATGTGACCGGAGCAGGAGCGGCTGTCCAATAGGAATGCTCCTGCTATGGTAACATGGTTCCACGGCTCACACTGCTACCGGATGCTGTGTAATGAATTCCTGCTGCTCCCACGCCGGCTGAAGACTCTTCTGATGATGACACCACCACAGGAGCTCTGCTGCTCTTCATAGATGTCGCTGCGGTCTTCCTCCACCCTGCACGTAAGTGCCAAACAGGTACCCGGCCGGGTAGAACAATTGATTTTGCCCAGGTACCCGTTACCTGTTTTTTTTTTAAGTTGTACCCGGTACAACACTACAGTAGTTGGTGGGAGATGTCTTATGTGTTTGGAGACAAAATTCTGTTTTGTCATAACAGCATTCTACAGGCTCTATATAGACAATTTGCTTATAATCTGGAATGGACCTGTGTACAGATTGTTAGAATTCTTTATTTACTTAGAAGATAATGAGTACATTTTAAATTAAGTTCATTATCACCATCAGGATTACGTGCAGTTTCTAGATTTATAATTATATGTGGATACCAACAAAACAGTCCAAGCAGAGATATACCGAAAAGAATATTTGTGCAACTCTTGTTACACTCCAAGAGTTGCCATTCCCGTGTCCTCTTCAGGGATATCCCACGGGGTCAATTCCTGCTTCAGCGCAGAAATGGTTAATCTCTAGAGAATTTTGTAATCAAATCACGTGATTTTATGGTTCGTTTTATTAACAGAGGCTACGGTCAGAAAGATCTATCAGAGGCCTACGATGTGGCACTGCACACAGATAGACACGGATTGATTTATTTTGACATTACTAGATCCACCTTATTTTATAACTCATTATAGATATTATGGCTGCAGCTTGGTTGCTGTAATCAGGAAACATTGGAATACTCTGTCTTTAGACCCCTTGATCCGGAGCATGGTCAGTTCTGACCCTAAAATTGTTTTTTATAAAAGCACAAACCGTGGGCAACATGCTCTCACCAAGCATGTGGTGCGCAGTGATATCCAAACAATGCAATACCTTATTCCCACAATTAAAAGGATCCCACAAATGTGGTCGGGGTAAAATATGTCCATATTTATAAAAAAACAAAAAAACTCAAAACTTTCATAATAAAGAGAAGACAACATAATTTAAAATCCATTCATTTATTTCATGCCAAACAAATCATGTAATTTATCTCTGGATCTGTGGATGCCACAAGCAGTATGTGGGATTTACCACGAGATTATTGAAAATCCGTGTTGTGGAGCACCTGAGATTGATCCTAAAAAAAGATACTAATCACCCTGTTTCAAAACACTTCACATTTTGCCCTTCAGGCTCTCTAAGTACATTTAAATGTATAGCTCTGGAACAAATACATACATTTTCAATCTACATAGACTTGGCTGTTTAAAAATGTTTACATACAGAGAATTACAATGTTTCTGTTAGTAGAATTGAGATATTTTGTTCTATTTGTGCTAGTTTTTTTTAGACACTTCCAAAGGAGCCTTTAGGATTTTAAACCCAGTGTAAATATTTAATGGGTCTTTTTGATGTCCAATTTATGAATATAGCAAAACACATTGTTATCATTAAGACTTGGTGTCTATCTCTATCTTTACTTCATTGATTAATCCATATTTGATTAACCCCATTAGCGGTTAAGAAGAAATGTGAGCGCATTTGGGCATTATAAAACAATATTTTTTTCATTTAACATAGGACTCATATAGATTTACTTATTCCCTGATCTCTATCCACAGAGTTTTAACAGAATACCCACCCATTAGGGGTTAACCTGCATGGATAACGATTGGTGGCATCACTTTTGATCATTTTTAATTACGGATTGCACTCACCTGCAATTTGGCGGTCAAGAATGTATTTAAATGTTTGTTAACTCCTTGTTCCCTACTCCGTGAGAAAGCGCCATTGAGGTGTGAAACGCGTAGGTGTTTTATGGAGATTGCCATCTCCTATTTGTTCTAATAAAGCCTTTTCTACTTGATCTACCTGGGTACTGTCCGACTTGATTCTGCCGTCCAGTTGCTGCTCTGGATATTCTCCTATTCTTCTGTTCAGGGGGGAGAGAAGTTAAGGAATTGTGGAGCATCAATTTAATCTGCCGTCTTTGCTCCAATAGTGTTTTCCTGCGCCGCGTTCACAGGAGCAGTTATGTTGACACAAATTATAATAAAATTGATAAAAGTCTTTACCAGTTTCCCCTATTTGTTTGCCAATTCTAACGTTAAAAAGCCAGGTGTGGTATGATATAGGGTTATATTTACCAAGCAGTGCTCTGTCATAGGACACCGTCCAGTACTGGACACACCTTAAAGACTTAAACGATAGGGACGCCTCGCTTCAGCTTAATAAAGTTAGAGTGTAGGAGGGGTGCTGATGGGTAGGCTAATATGGTATACTGGAGGAGAAAAGAAACCCATCATATAGCACTCGTGCTCCCTGAACTAAATGATTAGTTGTACAATTAAAATAAAAACTTTAATGATCATAAATACTAAAATAATGGTGGCTAAAATGCACAGACAATAGACAAACGCTAATGATCCTATGTCGAGTGTAGTGTTGACACGCTGGATCACGAATACTAAAATAGATAGTTGCGCTGTATTAAATCAATTATATAAAGGGGTCCGAAATGCAGAGTACCCTTAGGCTGCGGCCAAGCAGGGAAAGGGCGCCCTGGCGCTCGTGCACTGTGTCCTGCTCGGCCGGGCTATTCGTGGCCAGCTAGGCGCACGCTCGCTCGCATGGGGGCGCAGCCATGACATCACGGAGCTGGTTCGCCCTCATTGGGCGAACCGCTCACGTGACGCGCTTGAGAGCGGCAAATTTGCTTGCCCTGAGCGCCGACGCTCGCTCACGCTGGCCACACACATTGGCGCAATGTGTTTCATCGCGGCCAGCTTGAGCGCGCCCACTCAGAGCCACCCTGGCCGAGGCCTAAGTTAGTGTACATAGGCTTTGAGTAGAGGAGAGGGTGCTGCTGACAGCCACTCATGTTACGGAACCCTGTCAACACTTTAATTGAATAAGTGTGATCAATTAGTGAGTATTGCAGACATTTGTGTGATAGCTTGCTGCATGTAACAGGAGTATTGAAGGCTTGTGACCTGCACCTATGGAGTACACGGCTACCTAAGGATTGGTGCAAATTATAGTACACAGCACATATAGTATATCAGAACAAAGACACCAAACCCCTCTTAATGATCCTTCTTTGATGTGGCAATATAAGATACTTAGTAGCTACTGATGTTGCACTTGTCCAGCCACAAATGTTATAGCTCCAATCTAGCTCTATTCAAATAAAGAGCTAAGTGACTGATATGTATAGGAACTCATGTAGTGTAAATATATTCTCCCTTGTAATTAAGTGTACAAGACAAAATAGCAGCAGTTGCTGTATGAGCTGCAACACTACAGAGTACTAAAATAATGATGTTAAATATAGTTATAGCCCATATTCATGAATGAGCTTGAACCACTTAATGAGCTATTAAAAGTATCCATAGTAAGCTGTAACAAATATTCATGAATGGGTAACAGCCACTTAACAGAAGTAGGAACTCTACTGCCCTGTAAACACCTACACGGAGACAGTCGCTGTCAGAGTAATCACGGCTACAGTCTCCTTAAGAGCAGGAGCAGGAACCAGCACCGGTCGCTGTGTGAACTGACTGCTACTGTCTGAGTGCAGTCCCTGCGCGTGCCCATGATAGGACTAGCCGACGCGCGCGTTTCGTGCTCTCAGTCAGTAGGGGGGTGTCACATAGCAGAGGGGCGGGTTAAATAGCGGCGCTTCACAATCTTATTGGTCACTATTGTTATTACTAACAGTGGTAGTTCTGTATCCACTAGCGGGGTTGCTCTGACAGACACCTCTCTCATCATTACCCATTCAATTGTGGAGGGTATATAATGATCATAAGGGACTAAAACATCAAATATTTATCCCTGTCACACACACACACACACACACACACACACACACACACACACACACACACACACACACACACACACACACACACACACACACACACACACACACACACACTTATTAAAAAAAACTGTCTGTTGTAGTAAAATGTGTTCGAAAATGTAAATACTCTCTACAAAGCATGCAACAGTTCATTCAGAGGCCAAAGCAATACTTATCCAAGATTGTTTTAATATATAAAAATACAGTGCTTTAGATTTCAGAAAAAAAGAACATACAATTACAATAAATGCAGAACAGTTTCTTAATATAAAAGGATAAAACAGAAATCCCTATACAGTACATTGTCACGTCATAGGTCTTTCCCAGAGATGTCACTGGAGCAGAAGATTAAAATTCATGTGTGTGTGCTCCCAAAACACCTCTGTTGAATTCTCATTCATAATTAAAAAGTAGGGCCTTTTACAGTACTTTGACTTCCCTTCATTATGAACACCATAAGCCCACCCCTGTCGTAAATCAGCTGCTGGGTTGACAGTTTAACAACTTAGAAAAAAAGCTTCCTCTAAAAAGACATTTAAAATGTGCCTAAATATATTTGAATTTCTTTAATACTTAGATGTGAGTCATATCAATAAATTCAGGCAAGTTTGCTGAATGTAACAACACTAATTTTGACCGGCTTGCTCCTAAATTTGAGTGACAAATGGATATCTGCCCTTTATCACCTCCTGGACATGAAGGGTTTGGCCTTATAGCATTAGTCTTCTTGCAATGATTTCAAATATCTAAACGTTATTCTTTAGAATAGACGTTATTACCCGATATCCTAATTTTTAATAAATTCACTCTTGTGGAATACCTTCTAAGCCCCACTCCTTGAACCTTGCAGAACCCCCCAAAGAATACCCTTTGAAATCTGCCTGTATATAAAAAAATGTTAGGAGAGCCATGATTTAATCCCATCTCTAGCACAACAAATGCCCTTATCTCTAGATTCTATCAGTCCCATACAACACATATTCTACTTGTAGTGGTCCAGTCTGTGATACCCCTTCAAATAAGACCTTTTTGTAGATTAGCAGACACAGGAAGGGTCCTGACCTGTTAAACACAATATCTTATATTTTTACGACAAATGGTAACCACATTAACCCCTGAAGCACCAGATTGATTATAATACTTAATATCTCATGATATTATCAGTACAAGTACATACATAAGTTAAGACAAACTGAGACAATAAGAAGAAAATCCAGGCACCAAGGAGCTTATTATCTAATATTTTTTATTTATTTTTAAAGGTTGGAGGAAAAGAGATTTCACCAGCAACAAAGAAAAGGGTTCTTTACAGTATGGGCAGTTACAATGTTGAATTCATTACCCATGGAGACTGTGATGGCAGATACAATAGATATCTTAAAAAAAAGGTTGGACAGCTTTTTAGAAAGGAAAGCTACTGTATACAGGGATATAACAAATAAGTAAACATGGGAAGTATGTTGATCCAGGGTGTAATCTGATTGCCAATATTTGCTGCCAGAAAGGAATTTATTTTTCCCCTTATGAAATATCATTAGATGATATGTCACTGGGGTTTTGTGTTTGCCTTCCCCTGGATCAATATACTGTAAGTACGCTTATAGGATAACGTATCTGTCATCTAAATTTAGCATAGGTTGAACTTGGACATACAGTATATCTTTTTTTAAATCTCATCTACTATGTAACTGTGTAACCTCTATATAGGGAAATATACCGTATAAACAGAATATTGATCTAAAACATTGTCAGCATCTTTTTGTACTAATTATTTGTGATCTCTTAAATATGGCTCCCATTATAAATTCTATATTTTAAAATACATGCAATACAATATAAATGTTATTTATTTGATAATGTTACAGTATATACAGCTATTTACAGTATATGGTTTCTAAAAAAAAAAAAGCCAATGTAACAAGAAGGCAGAGTGATGAATCGCTGACTTATATTTATGTTTAAAAAAAAGTCTCCCTTTTTATGGAGACCTACTGTATAATGATACTAGATCTAAGATTTTTCTAAGAAATGTAATGGGTAGATCAAATAGTTTGTGTTGAAAATGTAGAAAACATAATTTTTTTGCAAAATGTCAAATGGATGAGAAGTAAAGAGTGACACACTGCTAATTTGCATGTCATTACCCAGAATCCCTTGCTCCAATGAAAGCACTGTTTGCTAAGCAATAATGGGGAAAGACCGGGTTGCAGACCTGTCTGAGACATGCAAATGAACTGCAAGCGGTACTTTTATTTACATTACAAAATATTAAATTCATTTAAAGCCGTGTAAACGGCTGTCTATGGGTGAACATGATTTCTGTAAGACGGCAGGGCCGCCGACAGGGGGGGGGGCAAAAGGTAGAGGTGTCCGGGGCCCAGTGGCGGCAGGGGGGCCCGGCGGCGCAACTTGGGCCTGACCTCTGGCCAGGCCCGGAAGCCGGTCCTCTCCCGGCTCCCTCTCAGATGCAGGCCTCTATCACTGTCCCATACCGACGGGCCTCTGTGACGTCAGCGCGCCGGAAGTAGGCTTGGCCCAGTGCGTGGGAGGGAGACCCAGTGCGTGCCAGTTCGGGGTGAGACAGAGGGATAGAGGCCTGCAGTGAGTGAGGGCCGGGGCCTGGCCACGAGAGGACCGCCAGCCGGGTCTGGCCAGAGGTCGGGCCCAACTTGTAGTGCCGGCCCCCCGCAGACCATCCACAAGGTAAGTGTATTTTTTTTTAAATATGTATTGGAGGAGTGGGGGTCTTGATTATATGTATTGTGGGGTCTTTTATATGTATTGGGGGTGGGGGCTTTTTAAAATATGTGGGGGGCTTTTTTAAAATGTATTGGGGGTCTTTTTAAAATGTTTTGGGACAGTGGAGTTATATGTATATTGTGGGGGGTATTGAGTGAGAGGAGAGAGGGGGAGAGGGAGTGAGGAAAAGAGGGAGTAAGAATGAGATGCAGGGGAGAGAAATGCATGCGAGGCGGGAGGGGAGGTAATTGAGGAAGAGGGAGTGAGACGGAGAAATACATGGGAAGAGGGTGGGAAATAGAGGCGACTCGTGGGGTGGGAAATAGGGGGCTCGCAATACTGACGGGGAGGAGGGGGGGGGGCGGATGTAACTAGTCCTGGGCACCGGGAAATCAGTCTGCTGCCCTGTAAGTGGGTGATCATATTTCAGTCTATGGACCAATTGATGTGTAAACTTTAAATTCCATAGCACAATTAAACTACATGATGGTATCTGAGACCTTTGCCCAACTTTGAGATGATACAGGGATTACAGGGAAACAAATCACAAGGTCTTAAAAGAAGTTCATATTGTAGGATATACCTGGATCTGTATGACAAGTTACATAGTGTAAGTTAGTGCAAGTTAACATTGCAAATGTAATCATAAAATGACATTATGTCATACACTTTTTTTGCACGAAAAATAATGACATCCATCAGGTACTGTGCCAAGGTTGATGAACAGTAGGTATTGTACTTTTAAGGGCTGTTCTATAGTGCGCGCGATTGCCGTGCACGCGCGCGACAGTTATAGTTGGCTGAGGTTAGTCAGCCATTCTGTAATAGGGCCGCACGCGCGCACGGCAGAGAGCGTGGAACCGGCCCACAGGGGGGAAGATGAGTAAAATAAAGAATTCGGGCCGCTACCACCGCTGAAATGTATGTATATATACATATACTGTAAATATTACTGTATCTACAGTTGCTATACAGTATGCTATACTGTGGAGGGTTTTTGTCACTTTTTTTACCCACCATAATCTTAATAATATATATATATATGTATGTGTATATATGTTACACACACACACACACACACACACAGTACCTCACTCCCTCACAGCATACACACAAAAAGTGTGCGGCACGTGCACGCGCGTTAGCACAGGCACGCGCACTATAGTACGGGCCTAAAGGTGAGAAACACTGATAGTGACACAGAAGTGAGACCAATAACAACAGGCCTCCATTTTTCTAGCATATTTACATAGTTACATAGTTACATAGTAGATGAGGTTGAAAAAAGACGTAGGTCCATCAAGTTTAACCTATGATAAATTTAGACCACAGATATGTTATCCTATATCTATACTTACTTATTGATCCAGAGGAAGGCAAACAAAAAACCCCATTAAGGGGAAAAATTAATTCCTTCCTGACTCCAAGAATTGGCAATCGGATTAATCCCTGGATCAACATCCTTCCCATGTATACTTATTTGGTATATCCCTGTATACCTTTCCCATCTAAAAAGATGTCCAACCTTTTTTTGAACAAATCTATTGTATCTGCCATCACAGTCTCCATGGGTAATGAATTCCACATTTTAACTGCCCTTACTGTAAAGAACCCTTTCCTTTGTTGCTGGTGAAATCTCCTTTCCTTCAACCTTAAGGGATGGCCCCCGAATCCTTTGTACTGCCCGTGCGATGAATAGTTCTTTTGAAAGCTCCTTGTATTGTCCCTGAATATATTTGTATATAGTTATCATATCCCCTCTTAGACGACTCTTTTCTAATGTAAATAAATCTTATTTAGCTAGCCTCTCCTCATAAATTAGATTGTCCATTAACTTTATTAATTTGGTGGCTCTTCTCTGCACTCTCTCTAGTTCCATAATGTCTTTTCTTAGGATTGGTGCCCAAACTTGTACTCCATTTTCAAGGTGTGGTCTTACTAGTGCTTTGTAAAGGGGCATAATTATGTTTACTTCCCTTCCATCCATTGCCCGTTTGATGCAAGATAAGATCTTGTTTGCCTTTGCAGCTACTGCATGACATTGGGCACTATTGTTAAGCCTGCAGTCTAGAAGCACTCCTAAATCCTTCTCCATCAAGGATTCCCCCAATATATCTCCATTTAATTTGTAAGTCGCCTTTTTATTCTTGCATCCCAAATGCATAACCTTACATTTATCTGTATTAAACCTCATTTGCCATTTACCTGCCCACGTTTCCAGTCTCTCCAAGTCCTTCTGAAGAGAAATTACATCCTGCTCTGATTCTATTACCTTACACAATTTAGTATCATCAGCAAAGATGGAGACTTTGCTCTCGTTCCCAACCTCAAGGTCATTAATAAACAAGTTAAAAAGCAGGGGTCCCAGTACTGATCCCTGAGGTACTCCACTCGCGACTTTAGCCCAACCTGAAAAAGTTCCATTTATGACAACCCTCTGTTGTCTGTCCTTTAACCAGTTTTCAATCCAGGTGCATATATTATTACTGAGTCCAATTTTCTTTATTTTGTACACCAACCTCTTGTGTGAAACCGTATAAAAAGCCTTTGCAAAATCTAAGTAGACCACATCAACTGCATTACCCTGGTCTAAATTCCTACTTACCTCCTCAAAGAAACAAATAAGGTTAGTTTGGCAAGATCTATCCTTCATAAATCCATGCTGACTATTACTAATAATTTTGTTTTCCATTAGGTATTCCTGAATATTATCCCGTATTAAACCTTCAAATAGTTTCCCTACTATTGAAGTCAGGCTTACAAGTCTGTAATTTCCCGGTTGTGATCTAGCTCCCTTTTTAAATATAGGCACCACATCTGCTTTACGCCAATCTTGTGGTACTGAGCCTGTGGAAATTGAGTCCTTGAATATTAAATATAATGGTTTGGCTATTACTGAGCTTAACTCCTTGAGAACTCTTGGATGTATGCCATCGGGGCCAGGTGCCTTATTTACTTTAATTTTTTCAAGTCGCTTACGAACTTCTTCCTCAGTTAACCAATTGTTCATTAATATGGAGGTTGTGGCTTCCTCCTGCGGCACTACTATTGAACTTGATTCTTCCCTGGTAAACACAGAGGCAAAGAATTTGTTTAATACCTCAGCTTTTTCCTTATCTCCAATAATAATCTGCCTACCCATCTCACACTGAAAGGGTCCTATATATTCTTTTCTCATTTTTTTGTTATTAAGGTACTTAAAGAACTTTTTAGGGTTGACCTTACTTTCTATTGCAATCCTTTTTTCATTATCCATTTTTGCTAATTTGATTGACCTTTTGCACATTTTGTTGCATTCCTTATAATTCTGATACGATGTCTCCGTCCCTTCTGACTTAAAAGAATCTAAACGCCTTCCTCTTCTTGTCCATTTCCTCCCCTACCTGTTTATTTAGCCACATTGGTTTTGACTTATTTCTTTTATACTTATTACCCAAGGGTAAACACTGATAAGTGTGCTTTTCTAACAATGTTTTAAAGACTGCCCATTTATCTGCTACATTTTTCCCTACAAAAACATCATCCCATTGTATTACTACTAGATTAGACCTCAGTTTATTAAAATCTGCCTTTCTAAAGTTTAAGGTCTTTGTTGAACCCAAGAAATCTATTTTTTGATAATTTATTTCAAATGAGACCATGCTACTGCACCGACACACTTTATTCGAGCAAATACCCAGTATGTACCTGGCAGATACCTGGAATGCGCCGCTCCTCACCTCTGACAAGCCCCGTTGCATTTGCCTTCCCAGCCTGGGTTCATGCCTGGCTGATGGGCGGCTGATCTGTTAAATGATAATGATTAGGATTTAATAGGCTGCAATGCTTCGCGTGTCTACCAGATGGCATAAATTCATGAATTGTAATGCAGTATATATATATGTACTGTGCAGTATTGCAGCCAGCGGGAATAAAATGCTTCAATCCCTGCCGGAAAATAACTCAATGCACTCGGGCAGAAAACAGTCACAAACCTCAAAACACCTGGGTATACCCGAATTCGTGGGACTAGCCGAGCTCGAATAAAGTGTGTCGCCAGTGTATGATCACTGTTACCCAAATGTTCCAGGACTTGAATATTTGTTATTACTTCTACATTGTTTGATATGACCAAATCCAGTATTGCCCCTCTCCTGGTTGGTTCCTCAATAATTTGGGTCATATAATTGTCTTTAAGCACCCCCAAAAACCTGTTTCCTTTTGTTGTAACGCTAATCTCATTGCCCCAGTCTATGTCTGGATAATTAAAACCCCCATTATGCAAACATGACCCAGTTTTGATGCCTTTTCCATTTGCAAAAGAATTTTAGCTTCCTCAATCTCACAGATATTTGGTAGTTTATAGCATATTCCCACAAACATTTTCTTAATACTTTTACCTGCACTGCTAATTTCTATCCACAAAGTCTCTACATTTTCATCATTGCCTTCATAAACATCATCCCTTATAATAGGTTTTAGATCCGGTTTAACATATAAACATATTCCACCTCCCCTTCTATTTATTCGATCCTTGCAAAAAAGGGAATAACCCTCTAAATTAACTGTCCAGTCATGAGTTTCATCCCACCATGTTTCAGTAATGCCTATGATATCATACTACTCACCTTACAGCTATTAATTCAAGCTCCCCCGTTTTATCTGTCAGGCTTCTTGCATTAACAAGCATGCATTTAAGTTTTTTTTCAGCCTGTACTATTATCTCATCTGCGCCTTCCTTTCTGCGCCCACTTGGTTTAGTCTTTAGAAGTTTTCTAGTATTATCTGTATTTACTATGGGTATCTCACTGCTTGTCAAACTTGCACTTGCCCCCATTCTACCTCCATACCACCTTGTATCCTCCTCTATTCCATTTAGTTAATTATCTGTTTCATTCCCCTCCCCCCTCCATCCTAGTTTAAAATCTCCTCCAACCTTTTTAGCATTCTCCCCCCTAGCACAGAAGATCCCTCTTCATTGAGGTGAAATCCGTCCCTAGAATATAGATGGCGCCTCTCAGAAAAGGAGTCCCAGTGCTCTAAAAACCCAAACCCCTCCTTCCTGCACCACTTTCTTAGCCATGCATTAACCTCCCTGATCTCTGACTGTCTCCCTGCAGTAGCGCATGGCACTGGTAGTATTTCAGAAAATACTACCTTGGAGGTCCTTGCTTTAAGCTTTTAGCCTAGATCCATGTAATCATTTTTAGGACCCTCCATCTTTCTCTAACTTTGTCATTGGTGCCAATGTGTACCAAGACCGCCGGGTCAATCCCAGCCCCCCCCCCCCCCCAACAATCTGTCTACCCGATCCGCAATGAAGATCCATTTCTAATTAATGCTGTTCTCGTCCTTAATTGTTTTTGTAATTAGTGAGATGGAGATGATGGACTGTCCAGAAATAGTGTGAAGACCACTATATACATTCAACCCAGACACTTGCACTAAAATCTCTCTTATAAATGATGTCCAGTGCAGCCAATTATCCAGCATCACGGAGGAAGCTGAGCTGGATCCTCCAGTATCAGATCTGAATGGGAAGTAATAAAAACAACACCTATGAGTACTAAAGCAGTACGCTCTGATTAATTATATTATTCCTTACACAGCACAGAATGTTTATTATCAGGGGCTGGAATGTATAGATGTGCTCCATATTATTATACAGTGCATTATCAGCAGCTACAATAAGTAGAGCTACTAAAAAGAATTTTACAATGCACTATATTTTCCTGGATGCAATTCTTTCCCAATTATAGATATGTTTACTTAAACATAGATTTATTTGGGTATCACACATTTAGTAATTCAGTATATACCAAAACCCCATTGCTTTGAATGGGAAATTAAATCGGAGGTTGGGGGGCGGGACTTATATTGAATTGCTCCTTAATAGCAAAAGGTTTAGATCCATAAATCTGGTCCAGTATTTTATAGAATGCTGTTACCTGCGTCTCACCAGAAGTATCATCCAAAGATCGGTCAGTCTGACCTTGCCTCCTAAAAATATAATATGGACATATCTTAGCAAATCATTTCAGTAGGACATTGGAATGCAAAAACAAAGGAGATAAGCAGGTTTCAGAGCTGGGAAGCAAGGTCAAGATGGGTAACAGGGACCAATTATTTTCTAACAGCAAACATCTAGTTTGATAGAAGGTAAGAAGAATAAGCTCTAGTGAACAATGGAAAATTATCATATTGACTAGTAGGTGTGGCCTATATGCATGTCTAATATGGTGCAAATAACCCAGTAATAACTAGTGCATGTTTGATTGCATTCATATATTTCTTTGATAGTTTTTCACCCTGCTGTTTCCCTGCACGTTTAGTGCAGTAAAAGTTCTAAACTGAGAAAAAACCTACGTGGTTTTTACCATCAAGCTTTGAATTATATTATATTACAGTAAATTGGACTGACTTTCTGACTCTTTCTTCAAACCCCCAATGGACTGGACGTGTTTCAGCACCCATATTGTTAATTGATTGATTATTACTAATAGAGAAGAGCATTCATCTCCGACAGTGTGATGAAGTTTCGGATTCTCCAACATTTGTCGCCAGCCGTGAATGTCAAAAATTCCCCAAATACATAAACTTGTGGAAAGGTTACGCTCATCTCTAGTATTTAGTTCAATAAAGCTGGTAAAGTATTTTATAGAACAGTGTTACCTGTGATTCAGAGTCGCCATTCATCAGTGGAACCTGAACTGGATTCTAAAAGATATAAGATTTTCATAGCTCATTATAAGATTCAGGCCCAGATTCACCAGTCATTAAATCAGCAAAAACATTAGGTGCTGAAAAAGAAGAACTCTCATTCATGTCAATTATATATGCACAATAAACAGATTTGCCAGATTGAGTGAAGATATTGGGAGTGTCAGGGCAGGAATGTAAAGGCTCGGGGCGACTGATTTCTCTAGCAGCCAGGGGAATAGTTCCTCCAGCACAGAGGGGGCTCAGGATACTCAGAGATCAAGAAAGATTGTGGTGGCAGGGGACTCCATTATTAGGAGCGTAGATAGGACAATCTGTTGCCATGATCGCATGAACCGAACAGTTTGTTGTCTCCCATGTGCTCGAGTGTGGCACATTGCAGATTGGGTACACAGATTATTGGGAGGGGGTGGGACTGACTCAGTGGCCTTGGTACATGTTGGCACCAATTACAAAGTTAGAGAAAGATGGATGGCCCTAAAAATTGATTTCAGGGATCTAGGCCAAAAGCTTAAGGCAACGACCTCCAAGGTAGTATTTTCGGAAATACTACCAGTGCCATGCGGTATCCCAGGGAGACAGTCGGTGATTAGGGAGGTTAATGCATGACTAAGAAAGTGGTGTGGTGTAGGAAGGAGGGTTTGGGGTTTTTAGGGCATTCTGACTCCTTTTCAGAGAGGTGCTATCTTTATGGTAGGGATGAATTGCACCTTAATGAAGAGGGTTTGTTGTGTGCCCGGGAGGGGGGAGTGTCACGGTAGTTTATGACAAGATATAATGAACACCAAATATCTGGGTTGAACTGAACGAGGCTTAGATATAATAAAATATAATTTATTCCTTAAATAAGGTGAACACATCAATATAGTACAATTAACAGACAAGAAGGTAACACTTACTTAGGGTTGGGGAATGGAGAATTATCCGCTAGCAATTCTCCATCAATCCGGTGACATTCCAGGTGGAATCAGAAGCACAACTCAAAACTGTAGGGTTGACACAGTTTATATACCTGTGCAACCCTATTCTTAACATTGAATACAGCCTATTGGTGAACAATTATCTAACGTGGAGACACAGACTAACCCTTGCCCTCAGGTAACAATTAGACTGGCAGAGTTTGTTGATTGATTAATACTTAATCCCTAGACATTGGGTAAACAATCAAGGCAGTTAACTTTTTGATCACCATGCTTAGGCTACTCAGCTAACTGCCCTTCATGACTTATTAGCCTAGCAGATGGCGTCTGCATTTTCAGAACAGATCCAAAATAAAATACATATAAACTTTAATATCTACACATATTAATAAGTTCCATTCTGGTGGGCTCAGTGGGTCGACCTTTGCCAGTTTTTAATGCCTACAGTGACTCCACATATTGGCCAAATATGAATTCTCTGCGACCTCCAGAACTGGAGATACAGAAATGCACTTTAAAACATTAAAATACATGCTTATAATGAAACATGGGAACAGGGGAAGATACATTTTCAAGGTACAACAAGGTGCAAACCTCATCCCTGGACCGCAGTCCAGTTAACCCCTTGTCTCTCTGGTGAGGTCAGGGGATGGCCATATGGGGTGCAACCCCTTTAATACCGGGCCACCCCCTTTCTCCCTCTACAGGGAGAATGATAACAATGTTGGAGATTTTAAACTAGGAACAAGGGGGGAGGGACAACAAACAGATATGGAACTAAATAGAACAGATAGGGATGGGTCATGGAGATGGAATGGGGGCAAGGGGAGTTTGGCAAGAAGGGAGAGACACCCATATTAAATACAGATTGTGACGATATGGGCAATGAGGCTCTTATAATAAAGGTGAAGCCCAGCCATTGTCCTATCGTCTGGATGAATATATAGGGTTTCCCTGTATATACATCCTATTGTGGCTTATCTGGCCAAATATATAATGTGAATATATGTATAAACCTTTATTTTCTGTGTGTAATGTAACTGCAAGCATAACAATGTGTTTTATAGCATAGCCAAGGGCTCTGGACATGCAGGGCTGAGAAACACTTTGTTCAGACCACGTCTGGACAAATGGCTATTGCTGGGACTGGAGGGGGAGGGGTGCGTACTAAGGCCTGGGAATCTGTGACTAAGGGCAGGGCCATTGTTCAGCTCAGACTCTGAGCCATCTATCTCCACAGGAGGTATCCAGCTGAAACTAGACCTGAGGTTCTAGTTTAAGACCTAACTGACTCAGGTCTCAGTTAGTTTGAACTTCCCACAGACCTGATTGGCCTATGTAGATCGCTCTGTGATTCGCCCACTTAGCATCCATGCTGCGATTGGTTTCACAAGCAGCTTCCATGTTGTGATTGGTCCCCACCCTTTCACCATGAATTGCTATGGAGACAGGAAACTACAGTAGAAAAGGGGCAGCCAATCTCAGTTTCACAGATCATTCCTGGACTGACGTGTAGATGGACTAAATGGTGTACTCTGAGCTTGTGCCAGAAAAACCCAAGACGAGGCTGCGTGCCTTTCTGATTTAAACTTGCCTGCCTATGCCTTGCATCCAGCGCTGCCTGGAATTACCGATCCCCCACAGGAGTGGAAGCTGCGCCGTGTCAGCCATTTTGGTGGCACCGGCTCCTGGGACTGCTAGGATTACCCCTGTTTTCACCTGTTAAATGACTGCGTGCTGTGTCTCTTGGTTACAATCTAAATAAACACCTGTTTACTTGATCTTTATGTCCTGTCTGGTTCTTGATTCTGTGAATGGTCTCCCGGGACACAGGTGTAGCCAGGGTTTCCCCTGCCCCTCTCTATCTTCGGTTCGGCGTGGGAGCGGTGCGGGTACGTTTGGCAGGTGCCAGTGTGGTGGAGGAGGCGATCGCGTCGCCGGCAGCTCCATTTGCAGGGCGCCACCATTGTGTGCAGAGTTACACATGCACAGTCCGGCGGCAGCCATTTCAGTTCACGCATGCGCAGGTTGGGAGTACGGCGGCCATCTTGCTACCCCTTGTACATGCGCAGAGGGGTCCCCACGACGGCCATTAGAGATACAAGGCTCAATGGGGAACTACAGTTCCCAGCAGCCCTCGGGCTACTTATCACATGCTGCGAGGCGGCCAATTGTGCGGCCTGGTTCCCCTGCTCAGGGGATTGATACATTTGGTGCGCGGAGACCACGCTAGTCGAATGAGGGACAGCAAAGGGTCAGGTAGTGTACAGGGAGCAGTGCTCCTCTGTACTAGGCCAGACTGTTTCCCCTAGGCCCCAGCTAGACCCCGGCTCACCTGTAAAGCTTGTGTTTGTTTTAGGGACAAGCCCTTAGATAGGTACTCTGCCCCATTAGCCCTTTGGTAGTCAGGGATACAGCTGCTATGCTGCGCAGCCCTGCAAGGTGGGTTCTGGGACCAGAACGCCCCAAAGGATACAGACTATCCTGAAGGTGATATTATCCACGCCGGAATTCACCCCACGCGGTGGCGGATGACGTCGGACCGGACAGATTCCCTGTTGTATTCTGCGATACCCAGGTGCAGGATCCTTGGGCAGGTATCATTCTACAAGTGCACCAACACTGTACAGTACAGCGCTGATCACGCCTAAAGGGTGGGGGGTTTCACTTGGGGACACTTGCGTGGTAGAGTGGCCAAGGGCCCTTGGACAGTACTGTGGACACGGTGTGGGGTAACACTGTGGTGGGTTACTACAGCCGGGTATGGTGTGTGGGCAATTGTACCATCTATACAATATAGAGTGGTTAAGATTTTATATATATATATATATATATATATATATATATATATATATATATATATGTACCGAGATGTGTGCTTAGTAAAGGTTATTATTATATTCTGTGTAGTATTATTATTTGTTCCTGCACAGGGTTATCCCCACCAATTGGGATCCCGTTCAGGTGGAGGCGCTGTCATCAAGTAACTCAGGTATACCCCAGGCACTCAGTGGCGGAGGCTCAGATCTCTGTGAGCCAACAGATAATATCAGCACCCATAGACTCTTCCCAAAAAGGGGTAAGAGGGCTACACAGGTAATACTAGAAAACTTCTAAAGACTAAATACAAATGAAGTAGAAAGGCAGGAGCAGATAACATAATAGCACAGACTGGAAAAAACATTAAATGCATGCAAGAAGCCTGACAGATACAATGGGGGAGCTTTAATTAATAGCTGCAAGGGAGCAGTATGATATCATAGGCATTACTGAAACATGGTGGGATGAAACTCATGACTGGGCAGTTAATTTCGAGGGCTATTCCCTTTATCCGGAAGGATAGAGCAAATAGAAGAGGAGGTGGAGTATGTTATATGTTAAACTGGATTATAAGGGAAGATATTTATGAAGGAAATTATCAAAATGTAGAGACCTTGTGGATAGAAATAAGCAGTGGAGGTATAAGTACAAAGAAAAGGTTTGTAGGGATATGCTATAAAACACCAAATATCTGAGATTGAGGAAGCCTAAATACTTTTTCACATTGGAGAAAAGATGAAAACTATATCATGTTTGCATAATGGGTGATTTTAATTTTAATTAACCAGATATACAGTAGAGTGGGGCAATGAGATTAGTATAACAACGTAAGGAAACAGGTTTTGGGGGTGCTTAAAGACAATTACATGACTCAAATTATTGAGGAACCAACCAGCAGAGGAAACAGTGAAGACTAAAACGTGGTGGTGTTACATTGGAGGCGCTGCCGAGATATTTTTTTGTAATTGCTGTAATAAACACCATACCTTCCCCTGTACTGTATGTAGTTATACACGGTCAGACAAGGGCACAGTTAAAGTATACCCAGTAGCTGGTTTTGTCCGGGAAAGGCTTGGACTGTATTAGAACATTCTAATTGACAGTTCCTCACCATGAGTGACGCACCACTGACACTAATTGCCACACGCACAGTGTTACAGTTGAATGTAATGTATTACGATTGTGCATATTATGGGTAAGGGTCTTCTGCTGAGGATCACCATGTATTGAGGTTGACCCAGGGCATATATAAAGCCATTGTACCACCCATACATTGTGTCCTTATTCCCACCATCTGACCGTAAGCTTCGTGTGCCACCGTGTCATTAGGGACTCAGGCCCCCACGTCAGCGATAACTAGAAGTCTGAGGGCTAAAACGTGGCTGGGTTACCTGTGCATTGAGCAGTTTCTGTATGTCGAGTAACAGGTCATAGAGAGTGTAGCAATATTAGTAAGGGTGAGATTATCAGAAGCCGGTTATATGGAACAATAAGAGGAGTTTGGTAACGTTATAGAGAGTAGTTATATGATCCAATAGGGGTAGTTAGAAAGGAGTTACCAGGAGTGGTTGTATGAAAAATATGAGTAGTTATAGGGAACGGTTATAGAAAGCAATAAGGTGAGTTATAGGCAGCCGTTCCATAATATAATAATAATAATAATAATAGCATGTTTCTGTATAGCGCTGCTAGTTATACGTAGCGCTTTACAGAGACATTTTGCAGACACAGGTCCCTGCCCCTTGGAGCTTACAATCTATGTTTTTGGTGCCTGAGGCACAGGGAGATAAAGTGACTTGCCCAAGGTCACAAGGAGCCGACACCGGGAATTGAACCAGGCTCCCCTGCTTCACACTCTCAGTGCCACTCAGTGTCTTTTACTCACTGAGCCACTCCCTCTCCCATGGACCAATATGGGGAGTTATAGGGAGTGGTTATACGGAGTAATAGGAGGAGTTATAGGGAGTGGTTTGCGGAGTAATAAGAGGAGTTATAGGGAGTGGTTATACAGAGTAATAGGAGGAGTTATAGGGAGGTTATACGGAGCAATATGAGGAGTTATAGGGAGTGGTTATACGGAGTAATTTGAGGAGTTATAGGGAGAGGTTATACGGAGCAATAGGAGGAGTTATAGGGAGTGGTTATATGGAGCAATAAGAGGAGTTATAGGGAGTGGTTATACGGAGTAATAAGAGGAGTTATAGGGAGTGGTTATACAGAGTAATAGGAGGAGTTATAGGGAGGTTATACAGAGCAATATGAGGAGTTATAGGGAGTGGTTATACAGAGTAATCGGAGGAGTTATAGGGAGTGGTTATACGGAGTAATAGGAGAAGTTACAGGGAGTGGTTATACGGAGTAATAGGAGAAGTTACAGGGAGTGGTTATACGGAGTAATAGGAGGAGTTATAGGGAGTGGTTATACGGAGTAATAGGAGAAGTTACAGGGAGTGGTTATACGGAGTAATAGGAGTTATAGGGAGTGGTTATTCAGAGTAATAGGAGGAGTTATAGGGAGTGGTTATACAGAGTAATAGGAGGAGTTATAGGGAGCGGTTATACGGAGTAATAGGAGGAGTTATAGGGAGTGGTTATACGGAGTAATAGGAGGAGTTATAGGGAGTGGTTATACGGAGTAATAGGAGGAGTTATAGGGAGAGGTTATACAGAGTAATAGGAGGAGTTATAGGGAGTGGTTATACGGAGAAATAGGAGGAGTTATAGGGAGTGGTTATACAGAGTAATAGGAGGAGTTATAGGGAGCGGTTATACGGAGTAATAGGAGGAGTTATAGGGAGTGGTTATACGGAGTAATAGGAGGAGTTATAGGGAGTGGTTATACGGAGTAATAGGAGGAGTTATAGGGAGAGGTTATACGGAGTAATAGGAGTTATAGGGAGTGGTTATTCAGAGTAATAGGAGGAGTTATAGGGAGTGGTTATACAGAGTAATAGGAGGAGTTATAGGGAGCGGTTATACGGAGTAATAGGAGGAGTTATAGGGAGTGGTTATACGGAGTAATAGGAGGAGTTATAGGGAGTGGTTATACGGAGTAATAGGAGGAGTTATATGGAGTGGTTATACGGAGCAATATCAGGAGTTATAGGGAGTGGTTATACGGAGTAATAGGAGGAGTTATAGGGAGAGGTTATAAGGAGCAATATGAGGAGTTATAGGGAGTGATACGGAACAAAAGGAGGAGTTTTAGTGAGTGGTTATACGTAGCAATAGGAGGAGTTATAGGGAGTGGTTATACAGAGTAATTTGAGGAGTTATAGGGAGAGGTTATACGGAGCAATATGAGGAGTTATAGGGAGCGGTTATACGGAGTAATAGGAGGAGTTATAGGGAGTGGTTATACAGAGTAATTTGAGGAGTTATAGGGAGAGGTTATACGGAGCAATATGAGGAGTTATAGGGAGCGGTTATACGGCGTAATAGGAGGAGTTATAGGGAGTGGTTATACAGAGTAATAAGAGGAGTTATAGGGAGTGATTAACCGGAGTAATAGAAGGAGTTATAGGGAGTGGTTATACAGAGTAATAGGAGGAGTTATAGGGAGGTTATACGGAGCAATATGAGAAGTTATAGGGAGTGGTTATACAGAGCAATAGGAGGAGTTATAGGGAGTGGTTATTCAGAGTAATAGGAGAAGTTATAGGGAGTGGTTATACGGAGCAACATGAGGAGTTATAGGGAGTGGTTATACAGAGTAATAGGAGGAGTTATTTGGAGTGGTTATACGGAGTAAAAGGAGGAGTTATTTGGAGTGGTTATACGGAGCAATAGGAGGAGTTATAGGGAGTGGTTATACGGAGTAATAGGAGGAGCTGTAGAAAATGGAATGGAGAAATAGGGGTTCTAGCTAATCATTATACGGAGCAAAAGGAGGAGTTCTCGGGATGAGATGTACATGTAGAACCCAAAGATCTGCCAATGTGAGAGGCTTGTTTAAATGTCTTGCTCTCTGATTATACACAAACTGACTTAGAGAAAAGTCAACGTTGCATACTGAGGCCTAAATCCCAAGATATAGTAATACAGGGATGTTTACTTTACACGTTCATTAAATGTTAAAGGTGAAGACAAAGGCGTCTAAAACTTAGCACGTACTTATTGCTATTGTAAATATTGTTTCATTAAAGCAGCAATACAGGTTTCCCCCTATTTTATTTTCTTATTTCTATATTTAAAGCGCGTGACAATGTATAATTCTACATTCTTACCGAAGCTGTCAATCGTTTGTCTCCTGTTATAAATCTGTCAAAATCCTGCGTGTCCTTGTGTGCCTAACAAAATGGTCGCTTTTCAGTTTCAAGCAGTACTTTAGTCAGAGTAACTCAGCAGCTAGAATGTATCCTGATATTACGAAGGAAACATTGACTATTATTACAGCTTACAGCTCAAACTGCTGGGAACAATATTTATCAAATTATCACCAACAGGAAAGTGTTGCAAAGATCTTGCACTGCTTGGGAGGTGTGCTAGAACCTGCTATAGACATAAAAGAATGCTCAGTATATTAATGTAATGGCATTAATGTATTGCAGGACTGAAGATACATTCAAAATGGACTTGAGACCAGTAGGAAAATCTGGAAGGCTGGAAAAAAGCAGCATTACCTTGTCTGCCTCTGCCAACTTCACTGGTAGAGGAACAGGTGAATCATTTCCAGATTGTCCCTAAAAGTAACAAGATTAACAACAATTCTGTATTTATTATCAAATGCATTACTCCGTATATATATATACACACAAAAACATATGTAGCCACTGCATCTCCATTAAATACCCTTCTCTTTTTTTATATAATGCTGCACAAAAGTTCAGCTTATTAGAGCGGATAATCAATTATTGTTAGTGTAGGACTGGCCTTTAGGGATTCCCTTGACGTGGTTGTAGGTTTAACAGATTTTGGACAAAATATGTATCTAAAGACCCCTCTTTTGTACTAGAACATATGAAACAGTTAATAATGTTGAACTCCTAGAAGGGCTGACCCCTTAAACATTTCACTTCCATTAATACTCTTTGGTCCTATAGGGGCTGACCCTTTAAAAGGGTTGTGCATTGGCAATATTTTTTGTTTCTAATCATTTTATCAGGTCAGCACAATTGCAAATAAAGATAATGTGGCCCCAGACCCATGAAACACATTTATACAAATAATCATATAATATATATTTTTTGGAACTAAAGAAAAGTAACGGATCCTTGTGAATATATAGGTAATATTGGTCCTTACCTGATCTTTTCTCTTTGCTGTAAAATGTGACAAATATATTAATAATATTCAAACAAATGCCAAACAAATAATACAATTATATTAACTATGTTGCACATAGTAAAGTTAAATAGCGGTTAGAGAGCAGTTATAGGGAACGGATATATTGATCAATGGGAGGAGTTATAGGATGGGGTTATATGGAGCAATAGGATGAGTTATAGGGAGGGGTTATATGGAGCAATAGGGAGGAGTTATATGGAGCAATAAATAGGAGGAGTTATAGGGAGGGGTTATATTGATCAGTGGGTATATGAACCAATAGGTGGAGATATACTGTAGGGTGCATTTATAAGGAAAAGTTACAGGGACTGGAGTATCAGAAACCAAAGTACATAAATGGGAAGAGATCATATATTTCAAAGAGCTTACACTTTAAGAGCCAGATTCACTCAGTCCTATTTTAGTATAAGGCCCATTGACTTAAATGCCTCCTCAAACACTACATTATACAATACGTGAAGAGGTACCAGTCAATAAAATAGAACACGTCAAAGGTAACTCATAAATATGCTAATTTGAGTGATCTGAATATACTTTGCATATCCAAATGAGCATTTTCCCATCTCCCACTCCAGCAAAAGCCCTATTTCAGGCTCTGGATGGGAGGAACATAGGGTGACCAGATTTTGAAAATGAAAACCGGGACACATAAAAAAAATTATTAATACAACAAATGACATTACTAAAAAATGAATAATATAATGATATGTATCTAATAGTGTCACCATTGATGCTGTATTATTCATTCTACCTCTTCCTATTCTCTCTCTACCTTCTCCCCCATTCTGTCTCTACCTTCCCCCACATCCCCATTTTCTCTCCCCCCCATTTTCTCTCACCCTCCCCCCATTCTCTCTCGCCCATCCCCTTATTCTCTCTCTCCCTCCCCACCCCCATTCTCTCTCCCTTCCTCCCCCCATTCTCTCTCTCCCTTCCCTCCCCATTCTCTCTCTCCCTTCCCACTCCCAACTCTCCTTTTCCTACCCCTTCCTTCCCCCCACAGCCATTCTCCCTTCCCTCCACACCCCCCATTCTCTCCCTTCCCTACCCTCCCCAATTCTCTCCCTTCCCTACCCTCCCCAATTCTCTCACTCTCTCTCTTCCTCCACTCCTCCATTCTCTCTCCCACTCCCCTCCACAATTCTCTCCTCCCCCTCCTCCATTCTCTCTCCCCCCATTCTCTCTCACCTGCACAGACACACAGCCACTGACCTGCACACACAGACCTGCACAGACACAAGCCACTGTCACGATAGCTTACAAGGGTTATAATTTACACCAAATTACTGCGTTGAATTGAATACGACTGTGATATGATTAAGAGATTTTATTCCTTCAAATAAGGTGGACACACAATGTTGGACAAATAACAAACGGAATATTTACACTTACTTGGGATGGGGACCATGAAGTAGCCAGGATTCAGGCTAGCAATTCATTCAGCAATACAGGGTACACACAAAGAACACTGGGTAGAGGGCTTACAGTCACTGAAATAGATTTTAGCCTGTACTCAGGTATTGGAGAACAATTATCTGGACCCAATTAACTTTTGCCAGCTCACGTGGGAAGCAAGCGGGTACATGCCCTGTGGTAGGTGGGACATGCGCACACACTGTCAGAGTCCCATTTAGTGCACCCCACTCTTAAGCCTGGTGCCTCTGAGTCTACCATCTGTATTTCTTCACAGAGGAAACGCTGACTGGAAGTGTGATTTGTGGCCCTTAAACATAAACAGCCAGGTCCTGCTATCTCTCCCCCATGCATCCTCAATCTGGGAGGTGAAGCCTTGATCCGGACACAGCACGCAGACACACCGGCGCCTGATGGCTCATTATAATTCCACATGGCCAGGAACTTTCGTGGGCTAATTGGGTAGCCCTGACTATACAGAAATATATCACAATTTATATATATCAAAAATACTTCGTTCGGTTAATCTGAGAGGGCTGACACCTGCCATGCAATCCTGACTCAGGGGTTTCTGCCTCGTGGCCAAATTTCAGCCCTCCAGGTATTACCAACCAGGAGATAATGTTTTTATGTCTGAAACCTCATTTCAAAACCAGCAGTAATTGCAACAGCCCTGTAACCTCTGCATAGGAATACATGGCATTCTGTATGTCACTGCATATGGTGGCCAAAAAGGTGGGAAGGGGAACAAAGGACCATAAACATTCAAACACAGTTAACCCGTTCCCTCCCGGCCTGATCCCAGTGTAGATGTTTGGTGCAATCACGTCACAGGGCGGGAACACATAAAACAAAGGGGAATACATTTTGTACTGAAGCAGGGGACTGCAGAAATACACGTATACGATTCCATTAACCCCTCGCATCCTGCACGATTGTAGGGGCTGCCAACTGGGGGTTGACCCCTTTATTACACGCCTGGCAAGCCTATCATGACAGCCACTGACCTGCACAGACACATACACACAGCCACTGACTTGCACAGACACACACACACAGCCACTGACCTACACAGACACTCACCATACACAAAGACTGGCACACGCGCTCTGAGCATGCAGCGCCCCCTGTGGCTGTAATTGCATGTTTCTCTCTTCATATTTCTAGCTCAGTTTCCTGCTTATCCTGGCCCCACCCCCCTCACAATCCTTGCCCTGCCCTTCGGATCCAGCTATGCCCCCTTTCTCTCTGCAGCTGAAACCGGGACATTTAAAAAAAATTCTAATAATTGCCGGGACACCGGGACATGCGCAATAATCCGGGACTGTCCGGCTAACCCGGGACATGCGCAGTAATCCGGGACTGTCCGGCTAACCCGGGACATGCGCAGTAACTCCGGGACTGTCCCGGCTAACCCGGGACATGTGCAGTAACTCCGGGACTATCCCGGCTAACCCTGGACATCTGGTCACCCTAGCTCAGGAACAGCACCTTTGGGTATGATGTAAATAAATTGTGTTAAATCAGTGCGGTGGCTGATGCATAGTGGATGCGCCATGTTAGGGGGAAACGCCTCTTCTGCGTATTATTCGCACTAATGATGCTGTAGTTAACCCGAAGCTGTGTTCGGGAGAAAAGCGGATTTATGTTATTGTCCTTTGTGGATACACGGTAATGCTTAACAAGCCATTAACTTATAGATTAGTTTCTCGTTAAGTGACTGAAGGACCTCTGTGGATCTGGGCCTAAATTGTAAACTGGAAGACATACATATACACAGATTTTACTTACAGCGCCATACTATTCCAAACAGCACTCCGGAAATTAAGAATGGTAAAATTGCACAAGTGATGATTAAATACAGGGGTATTTTATAGCCACAGCCCGATTCTGCAACAACAACAAAAAATGACTATTTATCAGCTGTCCTCTAATTACAATACATATACTACAGGAAGAAAGTCTTTTTTTAATTATTAATGTTGCAGCTGCAAAACAGATTTAGCAAATATAAACCAATCGCATTTATTTAACTGATATATTATCCTTCATAAATCTAGTGCTGTGTTCTGCACCACTATTGCCATAAATTGAATTTATCAACTCATTTTTGTAGTAACCCGACGCGGTTTCAATATTTACTTTCTATTTAAAAAGTGTAATCCATTTTGAGATTGTGTATTTTGGAGGAGACCTTTAGACGCACTCATACCTACCTATAACCTTAGAAGTCATGAAGACGGCAATAATGGAAACCAATAGGACAGGGACATAGCCGAGAACAGAGGCATCTATGATGGTTTTCAAAGCTATAGGAGAAACAAAAAGAATTAGAAATAATCCCAGTAGAGCCATTTCTCAGTCTCTAAGCTGCAAAATGATTTACAAAAGACCAGAATTCTCAACTAAAATGAATCCCATTGGAAACAATGGCAGCGCCTAAGTCTAGTATGGTTTGTTTATGCAATAAGGGCTATAAAGTCCCATCAGTCTCACGTCTGAAAAAGTTGTGTAAAACGGATGCAAAAACTGCATTAGACTGAAGGCAATAGAGATTTGCCCTACTCCTGCAGCCAGGAGACTTTGCTAAATGCCCACTTAGTATCAAAGTCTGCCAGCTGAAGAACTAATACATAAAACGGTACCAGATTTATCAGAGGAACAAATCTCATTGGTTTTAGTATGTTTTTTTATTAATCAGATGCTATTGTTTTACAACCAAGATAACAGAAAAGCCACAGATAAGGCAGGAAATAAATCCTGAAGTATAAGATACAATGTTTACAAACAGTCCCAGGATATCATTACTAAAATGACTTACTATATAAATCCCTTAGGCCGCGCTTATAGTCCCGGCGACGCGAAAGTGTATTGAATCCGTTGCGTGCGCCAATAGTAGGAGCGACGCAACTATTTGGTCGCGATCGCTGGACGTCAATGAAAATGGCTTTTTCAGCGGCCGCAGCATGACGTCAGCGGGCACGTGAGCGGTTCAGCCAATGAGGGCGAACCACTCACGGCCACGGCCCCGCCATGCCCCCCGTTTCTTGCCTCTAACACTATAGGCAGAAATCGCTGCGACAACGGCGACGGATGACGTCACGTTGCCGTGGCTATAAGCACGGCCTTATACTTGTCTCTTATCTAAATCCCTACTAATCGCTGTTTCCTATTATGAAAGGGCACCAATTATTAAGACACAGCAAATTAAACATGTCCCTATTATACAGATGTAGCAGTCCTAACTTCCCTCCTGGCTGGGAATGCAGCAAGGACCCAGCGGTGGCATTCGCTTGTGGTAAGGAGAAAAGCCGTGGGTAGCCCCTAAGCAAACATGGACCACCCGTGGCTCCCAGCGGCTCTCACCTTTTTGCTGCAGATTTTTTTTGCTGGCTAAATCTACATCTTAAACATGTCACGGTCATTAGATTACATTGGTTTTACGTGGGATTAACCCTAAAAGCACATCACTATTATTTTGTCATTTTGGTCCTACATGAAGCTCTAAGTCATTAAACTGTCATAGAATTATTACAATTAGTCATTCTGGTTTTCAGCTTTAACCAAAAAAAGCTAACAACCAGTAATGTAAAATGTCCCGAAATCAAGCCCCACTGTTTGTCCCTGACCCTTTAACCCATTACACATGGCACTATAATTAGGTCACTTTGGTTCTGCGCAGGACTGACCCCTTAATCAATTAAACATGTTACTGTCATTAGGTTACATTGGTCCTGCATGGGACTGACCCTGCATTTGTGAATATCTCTATCCATGTACAAAGCTTGTCGCATAGGAGTACAAAAGATAAAACATACCTGTGTTGTTTCGTATGCACTCCGGTGAGTTTCCGACCCACAGACAATACACTGAGAAAGCCACAGGTACGAGTACAAGGAAAAAGGAAAATATTCCTAAAGATAATGGTAGGACCTCGCCTGCAAAAAAAATGGAAACAATGGGTTTACATAAAAACAAAAAGTGTTTATTTAGCAGCACATTTTACAGACAGGTCTATGTTTTAAGACAATTACTGTATATACTGTATATTACAGAAAGTAAAACAACCGTTCTCATTGTGCATCTTTTAGTGTCAATGTATGAAGATATATGCTCCGGCAAACCGGTCCCTCTAACCCACGGCCTTGGGTAAATTCACAAGCATGCTCCCTTTGCACATGCTGCAAGAACAGGATCTACTATGGTTCTTTCCCCTCATACAGAGGTAAAAGGAAGGGTTCACAGTTTGTGTTAGGACCTGCATTCATTTTGGTTATACCTTGACGTGGTATGCAGGCTTATGACGCTTTGGCCAAAGGGTTTAACTAAATAACCAAGTAAATATAATTATTATTGAAGTATTTAAACTTTATACTTATTATTTTATATGTTTTGTCAATTAGATGTAGCATTGGGCACCGCTGTCTTTTGTTGTATATATTTGCCACGCTCAGTAGCACTCTTTTTGACATAAATATATATTCATGATGTGGTGGGTGTAGGAGTTTGAGCTCGCTGGGATGGTGTGTATTAAGCATGCTCCCTTTGCACTCGCTCCTCTGAACGCCTATGGAGGAAATCTCACACTGTCTGATTTTCTACACTATACATTAATCCTGTTTTAACTCTGCTCTCTCTAAGGCCAAACAACACTACTTTTCCACACTCATCAACACTCACAAATCCAATCCACGCCGTCTTTTCTCTGTATTTGACTCCATCCTCCGACAAGTCACCTCCCACTTCCCACTGGACCCTTTACACTCTGGCTTTCGTACAGCTCACTCAACAGAGACTGTGCTCACTAAAGTAGCCAATAATCTACATGAAGCAAAATCCCAAGGTCACTTTTCCCTATTAATACTACTCGATCTCTCTGCTGATTTTGAAATGGTCAATCACTCTCTTATTATTATTATTCGAAATGCTCTTGTAATCCACAACAAAGCTGTATCTTGGTCCTCATAATACTTCTCTGTGGCAGGGCAGCCATCAAATGGTTAACAGCTGCCTAAGGCTGCGGCCATGGTGAAGCTGGAGATGGCGCAAGCGTTCACTTGGCTTCTCCACGCCGCCTGCAGCAGGAAAGACAGGGAGGTGTGTGTGTCGGGGGGCGTGGCTGTGATGTCACAGTGCTGGTTCGCCTCATTGGGCGAACCACTCATGTGACCCGGCTGCCACCTGGCCGCCGTGCGTGAAAACAGATTTTTCTGTTTCCTCCTGCATTGCGAGTGCCGGCGCCTCTGCTCCCGTGCGCCTCATAGATTTATTTATAAAATATTTTACCAGGAAGTAATACATTGAGAGTTACCTCTCGTTTTCAAGTATGTCCTGGGCACAGAGTAAGACAAATAAAACATGGTTACAAATACAGTTACATAAATGAACAGGGCATACATTATATACAAGACATTGCGTGCACAGTTAAAGAAAATATATATTATGGGCGAATGAAACAGTTACAGACCAGATTAAAATGTGAGCCAGTCTTTGATTTGAAAGAACTTAAACTGGTGGTGGATGTGAGAGTCTCTGGTAGGTTGTTCCAGTTTTGGGGTGCACGGTAGGAGGAGGAACGGCCGGATACTTTGTTGAGCCTTGGGACCATGAACAGTCTTTTGGAGTCTGATCTCAGGTGATGAGTGCTGCAAGTGGTAGGGGTGAGGAGCTTGTTCAGATAGCTGGGTAGCTTGCCCATGAAGAATTTAAAGGCAAGACAGGAAAGGTGAACTTTGCGCCTAGACTCTAGTGATGACCAATCTAGTTCTTTGAGCATTTCGCAGTGATGTGTGTTGTAGTTGCATTGGAGAACAAAACGACAAATTGAATTGTAGAGGGTGTCAAGTTTGCTAAGGTGGTTTTTTCTGAAGCAAGGGTCACGTTTGATGTGTGAATGGCTCCCGATAGCATTAACACAGTTCCCTTTTAAATCACTCCAAGTCCTGTAATATTTCCTCCACTTTATTGGGAAAGGCAGCAGAACACAGATACTTGTGGATGGTATGTAGCGGTGATTATTAGTTAGGAACCGGTAAAAAGAGATGGCCTCACCATGGGGGAAGAACAGAGAAGGGTCTTGTTCTCACTGTCTCCAGGGTGGAAAAGGAAGTGAGGGGCAGTGTGGGTAAAGGAATAGTCTAGGGGCAGACTATCTCTGAACAAACATGAGGGGGGCAGACTAGCCCATTCTGGTGAGGATCTCAGAAACTGCAGTAGCAGCTCACTGATTCTATGCCCAGAGGCAAGAAATGCAACATTGTTGCAAGTTACACAGGCACAGTATGTGTGTGCAAGCTCCATGCAGCTGGGAATAAGATCTGACAGGCAGAAGCTGCAAAGGAGAGAGGGAGGTGAGTCAGAAAGGTAGTTCTGGTTCCATGACACTCCCCGTCTGGTATCTGTAGATACCACTATATAACAGACTATGTGGAACATATGTGCAATGCATAACAAAGATAACATCACATTCTCAAACGATGCAAGAGTCCATGTCCACATAGCGATGTGACACCGGCCGGTATCACTGGTATCAAGGTCCCTTGGTCAAGGTTCTTTGGCAAAGGATGCAGGGTGGATGCACAGCTCCAGGTTTGCTGGTTGCACCACATTGTCTTTGTGTAAAGGTCTCTGGCACTGTTTCCTTTTGGCCTTGTGAGAGAACGGTCTTTTTGTCTCTGTAGTTTTACCCACAGAGTGCATCCCCTTGTAGGTATGCCAGTCGTGGCAGCTTGTCGCTCTATCACCTGGCGTTCGGCAGAAGGAGATGGCTTTTGGCTCCTTGCGGAAGCGGAACAACACTTCTGGAAGACTGGTTGTCGAATCTAGTCCAGTAAAGAGGGCGTCTTTCAGAGAGACTCCCTGAAGCTGAGTACTGGGGCTGAACACTACCCGGATTTGATCGGGTTCCTGAGGGTGGTAGGCCCCAGATGATTGGAGGTACCGGCATTCTTCACCTTCCTCCATTAGAGGTGCTGGCTTTGCGTGGCCGGTAAAGAACATCTTCTGGATGAAGGCCACAAAGTTGTTTTTGGTCTCTGGTTCCCTTTTTAGGTCGCGGAGGTGCGAAGTGAACCTAGAGATGGCATGTTCTCCATTGTTTGGGAAGCGTCCTTTTGGTGAATGGAATGGTAGCGGAGTCACCCAACTGCCTAGTCCGTCTTTAGAGAGCTCCTTGACAGTTAACCTCGGGAATCCTCTATCTTCCCTCGATGGTGTTTGTTTGCCGTCCCTTGTTGTTTGGAACGCTGTGCACCGTAGGTCATCGGTGCATTTCTTTTGCACGAGAACATCTCCACGTAGTTTGGTGAAACGCCTTTGTGTCTCTTTGTTGACTGCCATCGGGAGGTTATTGTCTCCCTGGACGTAACGAAGAACAGTCTCTTTTGTCCTAGTAAATCCCTTTATGAAATGTCTCTGTGGCTGTCTCTTTTTAGACGTGCGAGAGGACAGTCTTTTTGACACTGTGGCTTCACCTGTGGGGCGCAATCTTTTGTGGCTATGCCAGCCATGGCAGCTGGTTGCTTTGTCACTTGATACTCTGTGGAGAGGAACAACTGTACATCTTAGTCGTGCCATTGCTCGCGAGAGGACTGTTTGATCGTTTATTGCCTTTTGGGCGATCCCTTTGTCGGTCACCTTTGAGAGGTTACTTTCTTCCTTCGGTGGAATCGACTCATCATCCTTAGCTGTCTGGACTGCTGAGCATCCTAGGCCATTGTCACATCCCCTCGATGCGAGGATGTTTTTGTTGATCTCAGGGGTATGACCTTGTCTTTTCTCTTCACTTGGCCCTTCGGTCACTTGGAGATGGCCAGGACATGGTTTAGAGAAAGATGTGTGTCCACATTCTGTCACCACCGTTCTGCGGGCGTCAACATAGTCTTGCCCGTGCTCTTTGTTGGTGCACGCGTTGCCTTCTATCACCCATCCTAGGTCAAGTCTTTGGGCGTATGGCGCGTTGTGGGGTCCGTTATGCTGTTTACGGACTTTATGTACCCTCATGATGTCCCTGCCAAGCAGCAGCAAGATCTTGGCGCCTTGTTCTACCGGCCGGATGTGGTTGGCTATTCCTTTGAGGTGGGGGTAATGGCGTGCCACGTCTGGTGTGGGAATCTCGTCCCTGTTTGTGGCCATGTGGTTGCACTCGATGAGTGTGGGAAGGGGCATGTTCACTTTGCCGTCTATTGAGCATATGGTGTAGCCATTCACTCTTCTCCCTGTGGTCTCCATTCGCCCTGCGCATGTTCTGAGAGTGTAAGGAGAAGCACCGTCTTGTATGTTAAACATGTCGAAGAACTCTGACCTGACCAGCGATCGGTTGCTCTGGTCGTCGAGGATTGCGTACATCCGAATAGCCTTCTCAGGTTGTCCCTGGGGGTGTACTGCGACAAGGCATATTTTGGAGCAGGACATTTTGTCACCTTCCTTTCCGCAAACCTCAGTGCGCTGAGATGTGACGGATGTTGACACTCCTTCTTTCTCCCCGCCATGCTCCGCTATGGAGGATGGGTTGTTGAGTTGATGGAATGTCAGCGCCTCTGGGTGTAATGATGTCACGTGCTTGTCACTTTCGCACACTGTACATTTGATTTCTTCTTTACAGTCTTTGAATAAATAAGTTGTGGAAGCACAACATTTGAAACAAGCTCCCCATTCTCTGAGTAAGTTCTTTCGCTCCTCTATGGGTTTCATTCTGAATCCGATACACTCGTTAAGCGGATGCGGCCTTTTGTGTATAGGGCACTCTTTGTTAAGGTCCCTTGGTTCCTTGTCTCTGGCGACCGACTGATCGGGAGTAGTTTGGGTCGTGGGAGGCACGTTCGTCCTGTGGACCGAGATGAGTGTTTGGGTGTTACCATATCTCATCACTGGTCTCTCGTTCCTCAGGCTGCTTGCACTGTATGTGGTTTGCGCACCTAAGATGAAACTGGGGTCGTTCCTTGTCCTTGCCGCATCGCGGATGAAGCTCACGAAGAATGAGAATGGGGGGTAGACGACTTGCTTCTCCCTTTTGTATTTGGGGACTTGTGAGATCCATTTTTCTTGGAGGTTGAAGGGTAGCTTCTCCAGGATGGGTCTCACTCCACGAGCTGAGTCTAGGACGTTGAGACCTATTAAGGAATGGTCTTTCCTTGCGAACTCCAGTTCTTGCAGCAGGTCCCCGAGCTCTCGGAACTTCGAGTAGTCTTTAGTTGTGATCTTGGGGAAGCTGTCGATTCTTTTGAAGAATCGACTGCTTCGGGGCTGCCGTAGGACTCTTCTAGCCTTTCCCACACTAGGTCGAGACCTACTTGGGGTTGGTGCGCGTTTGCTGCCCGAAGTCTCTTCGCGTGCTTCCTGGATTCGTTCCCCAGGAACTTGAATAGCAGGTTGAGCTCTTCCCTTGCTGAGAAGTCCAAGCTGTGGATTGCGTCTTTGAATGTGAACTTCCACGTCCGGTAGTTCTCAGGGCGGTCGTCGAAGCTGATGAGTCCTGCTTGCACCAGGTCACGCCGGATCATGTACTTGGCTATGTCTGTCAGGCCTGAGGCATCGGCGTGTTTGTCCCGTTCTGAGGAAGTTGCTGGGTCTGTGCGGTCGCCTCTTCCTTGGCGTGGACGCGTGATGGCCGCTGGCCAGTGTGAGGGGCTGTTTTCTCCCGCGTGGGTGTACCTGGATTGCGAGCCTGTTGTGGTGCATCCGTGTGCGCGCTGGCGTGTGGATCACTATTGCGGCTGTGGCTATCCCAGGCAGCATGTACCATTGCAGGAACAGCATCTTCTCCTCGTGGGCCTAGCAATTCTTCGGTGTATGTGGAGTCACTCCATCCGTGTTGGGATGGTGCGCTGGTGTTTACACTGAAGAGGCTCCTTACGTAGTCTTCCGTGCGTCGGACTGGGTCCTCTGAGGCAATCCGTCTGTACGGTTGCTCCCTGCCGTCCTGTTGCGCGGTTGCTTCTAGGACTTCAGCTTGGGCTATGGCGGCATCGGCTTCCTTCTCTTGATTAAGTGCCTCTAGTTCCGCATCGAATTCGGCTTTCCTACGCGCAGTCGCTGCGGCAGTAGCGGCGGTAGCAGCAGCGGCAGCGGCATTAGCGGCGGCTTTCTTTTCCTCCTCTTCTATGCGCGCTCTTCCTGCTCTTATGGCTGCTTCTCTGCGACCATATTCGGCCCTGGCACGTGCGGCCTCTGCAGTGGCTCGCGCCTTGGTAGCGCTTGCGCTGGACACGTTGGATTGCGCTGATTTTGCAGACCTTGATGAGTGCCTTGATGTGCTGGAGCGCTGCGATGCGGTCTCCAGGAGGAGCTCTTTTCTCACGCTTTGTGCGTCTGTGATAGCGGTCCGCACGCGGCTGTCACGTGTAAGGTCAATGTCATTTTGTAAGTCTCTTTCTTGCAGGCTTTCGCTGGTGTTGGCCCTGGTCAGGTAAGTAATGTATGCTTCTGACAGTTCTTGATAACGCGAGTAATCGGTCCTTAATTGCGTTATTGCCTGCTCGAGCTGTTGCGCATAGTTGCCAACGCTAGTAACATTGCGTATTCCCAGTGTGGTTGTGCTCCAGGCCAACTCTAATTTAGCGCGGTGTGCTTCAATGTCAGTCTCATATTTTTCGCGGGCCTTTTGTGTCAGTGTGACTGTCCGTTTGGGCCTTGCGCCTGCCTCTGCCTGTTGCAGTTGCGCAGCGGTCTCTGTGTCTGAGTGATCGCTTTCCTGCGTGATGTCTGGTGAGGCTCTGAGTTCTGCCATGCTGTAGGTGTGTGTAGGCCTTTAGCCAGTGCGTGTGGCGTGCGGTCTTTTACCTTTGTCAGCGATGGGCGTCTGTCTCAGATGATGCCGAGCGGTGTCCTGCAGCGTGCAGCGTAGGAGTAGCTGTACTCACAGGTGTCCGGTGGCTCTGACCCGTGTCCTGGCGGGTGTCCGGTGGCGTAGCACTTGATGGCGCTAGCCGTGGGGACGTGCGCAGGGGTAGGTGAGATGGTGGCTCCTCACTATGGGGCTGTGCAGGGGGTGAACTCAGACAGAGAAAGGCAATTAGGTTTGTATAAGAAGCACTGTTTGTTTGCAAAGCTGCTGCCTCGTGTGCAAGGTGTATGCTGGCTGTGTGCAGTTTGCTGTATAAAGCTTGCTGCCCTGTCTGGCAGAGTGAAGCTGCTGCTTGTTTTGCAGAAAGCTGTAGCTGTTTGCTTGTTTGTTTAGCATAAAGGCTGTGGGTAGCAGCTCCTCTGTGTGTGTCCCCAAGGCACACGGTCCTCTTTTTACTTTTCTGAAGCCAGGGTCACGTTTGATGTGTGAATGGCTCCCGATAGCATTAACACAGTTCCCTTTTAAATCACTCCAAGCCCTGTAATATTTCCTCCACTTTATTGGGAAAGGCAGCAGAACACAGATACTTGTGGATGGTATGTAGTGGTGATTATTAGTTAGGAACCGGTAAAAAGAGATGGCCTCACCATGGGGGATGAACAGAGAAGGGTCTTGTACTCACTGTCTCCAGGGTGGAAAAGGAAGTGAGGGGCAGTGTGGGTAAAGGAATAGTCTAGGGGCAGACTATCTCTGAACAAACAGGAGGGGGGCAGACTAGCCCATTCTGGTGAGGATCTCAGAAACTGCAGTAGCAGCTCACTGATTCCATGCCCAGAGGCAAGAAATGCAACATTGTTGCAAGTTACACAGGCACAGTATGTGTGTGCAAGCTCCATGCAGCTGGGAATAAGATCTGACAGGCAGAAGCTGCAAAGGAGAGAGGGAGGTGAGTCAGAAAGGTAGTTCTGGTTCCATGACAGGGTTTGAGGAGCCGAGCCATATACTATGTCCCCATAGTCAATAATTGGCATTAGCATCTGCTGTGCGATACGCTTTCTGACCAGCAGACTTAGGGAGGATTTGTTCCTGTAAAGTACCCCTAGTTTGGCATAGGTCTTGGTTGTCAGGGTATTAATGTGCATCCCGAATGTTAAGTGGGAGTCCAACCACATGCCCAGGTATTTAAAACTAGTAACAGGAGTTAGGGTGGTGTTAGCGTTGGTTCTAATCTGGAGCTCAGTCGCTGGAAGCTTTAAAAATTTAGTCTTGGTCCCAAATACCATTGTTACAGTCTTGTCAGTGTTTAAAAACAGTTTGTTTTGTGAAATCCAGTTTTCGAGTCTCAAAACGTCAGACTGAAGTATGTGTTGAAGGTCAGAGAGGCTTTGGCTGTGAGCATATAGGATTGTGTCATCTGCATACATGTGTATTGAGGCTTCCTTACAAGCTGTGGGAAGATCATTAATGAACACTGAGAAGAGTAGGGGCCCCAGCACAGAGCCTTGCGGGACACCACAAGTGATATCCAGGGGGTACGAGTTAGAGCCTGAGATGGACACATGTTGGGATCTACCTGATAGGTAGGACTGAAACCAGTTTAAAGCATGCTTCCCTATTCCAGAGCTCTGGAGTTTGTTAAGCAGGATAGCATGATCAACTGTATCAGAAGCCTTTGCAAAATCTAGGAATACTGCACCAGTGAGTTGTCCCCGTTCCATTCCACACTGGATTTCATTGCAAACTTTTAGCAGGGTAGTTACGGTGGAATGTTTGGGACGAAAGCCAGATTGGAATTGGCTAGGGAAATTTGTCTTGGTGTAGAAATCGCTTAATTGGGAGTGGACACATTTTTCCATTACTTTGGATAGAATTGGGTGAAGTGAGATTGGCCTGTAGTTTGACACAGTGTTTTTGTCCCCACTTTTGAAGATTGGGACAACTCTGGCAGTTTTCCAAGTCTTAGGGATATGGCCTGCAGACAGGATAGAGTTGACTATGGAAGCAATTGGTTTGGCAATGGCTGGGGCACAAAGTCGTAGGAACCTAGATTGTAGTAAGTCAGGTCCGCATTGGCTGCTTAGTTTTAGTTTGAGGAGCGCTTGTGTAATCTCCTCTTCAGATACTGGGCCAAATTGAAAATTGTGGGCAGTGTTGGGAGGCGGTGGGGCTATGTGTGTACTCCCAGGGTGAGATTCAGATTTGTGGTTTGGGCTGCCTTTCGCTAATAAGTTAGTGGCACACCCCACAAAGTAATCATTGAATGCATTTGCAATGTCAGTGGGGTTTGTCAGAGTAATATCCCCCTTAGTGATGTTACTTGGTTGTTGATGGTTAGGAGGCTGGAATATATTGTAGATAACTTTCCAGAAGTTAGCTGGGTTTGATGTATTTTGGTGGAGATTGTCAGAGTAATATTGTGCTTTTGCGTGCCTTGTTTGCCTTGTGCACATATTCCGCATGCATCTGTAGTGATTGAGATCCTTGGTAGTGCCAGTTACTTTGTAGCTTTTCCACAAGGTATCCCTGAGCTGGTAGAGTGCTATAAGGTCAGGTGTAACCCATGGAAGGTGGGCCCCCCGTACCCTTATTTTGCGTAGTGGAGCATGGGTATCGCAGAGTTTTAAGAACTCTGATTGGAAATAGTCGAGCGCAGAATCAGGGTCGGGAATTAAATCGATTCTGTGCCATGGGCAGTTGGTAAGGTCATCCAGAAACTGTTGTGGTTTAAAGTTCTTAAATGTTCTGGTGAGGAGAACTCTAGAGCTTGAATGGGTTGTTTAATTTTCCTTACACAGTACACTATTGCATGGTCACTGAAAATATCAGGAAGGATGCCAGAGGATTGGATTCTGCTGGGGTTTGAGGAGAGAATCCAGTCTAGCAAGGAATGGTTATGCGATTTCAGGTTTGTCCGTGTGGGTTGGGAAATGAGTTGTGATAGGTTAAGTGACTTGAGTTGTATCTGGATTTTGTGGTTTTTAGGGTCAAGCCAATTGAAGTTGAAATCCCCAAGAACTAGCAGCTCACTCTTCTCATTCAGGGAGGAAATGGTGCCAAGAAACTGGGTGATATCAGTCAGGGATTGTAGAGGGGCTTTAGGGGGGCGGTAGACGCCAGCGAGCAAGATGGGCTTAGAAAAGGGGAGGCAGATTTTGCCAACTAGAATTTCAAAAGAGGGTGGGCTTGGTGGGCAATTTAACAGTGTAAATTGTAATGTGTCTGCAATATAAAATAACACTCCTCCTCCTCTCTTTGACCTATCTCTCCTAAAAATGGAGTATCCATGAATGGCGATATTTGCATCATGGGTTTTAGGGGTTAACCATGTTTCTGTAAGAACATAGAGGCACACTATGTGATAGCGCCGCTCGCGCCTGTGACAGGGAAGGAAGGGGTTAAACTTATTTGCTATGCATTACTGTGTTTGCCCTGTCCCAGCCATTTATATCCCCCATTTGCAGGCCATTCCCTGCCTGCAAGGTTAAAAGAAAAGATGCATTGCTTGCATGTCAATGAGAAATACTAATTCTAGAACGAAAGCACCCAGAAACCTGATTTTTGAGGTGCAAGTACAGTAAGACACCACATGAACCTACATATAAAAATTACAGTTATAACACAAACGTAACATGTTGTTTTCATAAAGTGTGTAAAAACTGCAGATCTTAAATGTAAGGCAGGAGGTATCTTATTGTAAGCCCAAGCAGGAATTACTTGGACATCCAGCTGTGATATGGGTGACTGAGCTGGGGTATTTTTATGATGGAGCCTCAAAGGGATCTAGCTGATTAGCATCTCCCTGTCTAAAAGGGTGTCAGTTATGAAAAGACCCAGAGACCCATAAGTTAGACACGGCCGGCATTCTGAGGGATCACAGATGCCAGTCTATTGACATCTCTGGGTCAAAAATTAGATTCAGTGGTGCCAAGTAGGGGTGTAGCCCAGGTAAGTGGCATAGGCGTTAACCTGACCCATGCGCCCTGCCCACCGGACAGCCCTTTTGACCGGTCTTATGAACTGTGGGTAACTTGGCTATTCGTGGGTTTTTTTTGTTCCCATGAGGGGATTGGATCCACATGTTAAAGATAGCTTTGAGCAGTCTATAACCGTGGCTCCCCCGGTATCCCCAGTGTGATTCCTGAATTTTGATCCATGATGTAAAGATGCAAGACTTTGTTCCAGCACAGCAGCAACTGGTCCAGGAGTGAAAGGGTTAATAACAACATAACCATAGGACTTTTAAAACCAAGGTTGCATTTCTGGCGCTTGCAAGCAAAGGATAATTTCTTTCGGTCCAAGGACAATTTATTTTGTTTCCTTATCCCAGTAAGTGTGGTTTTAAGTGTATCCTGCAGATGTCGTGTGTTTGTCTATTAAGGAAATAAATCACAATTTATTTTGCAACTTGTTCTGTTCAATCAAGTACCCAGAAATATAAATGCGTTGATAAAGTTGGTGTCCATCGTGACAGGCTTTTAAATAACTGGTGGCATCGTGGTGGGATACTGATTGAACCTATATTGCAGTTTCCTGTGGACTCTGTAATATAGTGAGGACCTTGTAGCTTGCGAGCTCCTCAGACAAGTAGCAACTGACACACACTTCTAAAGAGCACGAAAGACTTCACTGTTCCCTTCACCCATACCCCGAAGGCACCATGAGCGATCACTCACGAAGGTTCAGGTCGTGGACCAGAGAGAAAGTCGTGGAGAGATGTGCGGGGTATGGCTTACCGACAGATGGGCGGTCGAAGGCACAACTGGAGGAGGATTTGGAGCATCATGAGGACCGCAGGGTCATACCAGAGGGGCAAGTAGCTGCTGTGTTGGCAGACGCTATTCAGCCCGGAGTGCAGGAGGTCCCTCCAGCTCCGGGGCTGCAAGGACATGAGGAGAGTGCAAGTGACCCCCCCGGTCATGGGTGGCTCGGCGCCAGGGGTTGTGGACGAGGTAGTAGCTGCGACTGCCGAGCGTGCCGTCCCTGGACTCACTGCACTTCTGGCTACATGGGGAACGGGTGTTAGCACTGCGGAGCGGGTACAGCTCCTGACATCAGTGCTCGTAAGAACCCACAACCCCTACCTTGAAAACGGGGAACAAGGACATTCCCGGGCGGATCATCACAGCTTCAGCAAGTTCGTGGATGGCACAGATGACCTCGATGTGTTCCTGAATGACTTTGAGACGCAGTGTTCCCGGTTCCGAATTCCAAGGAGGGACTGGGTGGTCAGACTGTGACCACTGTTATCTGGCAAAGCTAAACGGACTGTGATGGTGTCACGGTAGCTAGTGACAGGGTATAATATACACCAAATATCTGGGTTGAATTGAACACGACTTAGATATAATTAATATAGTTTATTCCTTAAAGAAGGAGAACACACAAGAAGATACAAATAACAGACAAGAAATAGACACTTACTTAGGGTTGGACAATGAAGCAATCAGGTACAGGATTGGCAATTCATTCAGCAATACAGGTTCAAATGAAGACATCACGAAAAGACACGGAAGGCAATGGGTATAGGGTTTACACTGGTTTATATGGGATTCCAGCCCTATACGTTCACAGAGGGTGTCAGGCATTGGACATCAATTACCTCCACCCTATGACCCTTTGCCACCTCACTTGAGAGGCAAAGTCATACCTGCCCACAGGGGTGGACATTATTCTAATCAGGGGCTCATTTCCCTAGCCCCCCTCCCACAAGACCGGCGTCTGAAAGTCTGCTTGGGACAGGAAAACTTTTGTCCCAAGTTGTGAAACACAACACTTATCCCAATTGTTGGTTGAGATCACTCCAATACACATTCACTGACACAGACGCTAGTTATTGTCAATTTAATTTATTTTTAATGCACAATACACAACGCTTTTGGTAATATATGTTTTATGATAATATATTAAAAGTTAAATTTTAAATTAAGTAGGAGTGCATTATAGTGGATTCTTTTGGGAGACACATCCAATTTGTGTTCTCCTCCCCCCCCTTTTCTGACTTATCCCAAGTACCCACATCCTGCACTGTTTTGTTCCAGCATACACAAGCAGGGTGGGGGAGCCTTTGATCAGGGGGTTTATTGTATCCCCCCCTGAGCATTAACATACCATATAAGCTTCCGGTCGCCACCATTTTCCCGCCGACGTCCTCGGAGGTGGATGTCTTCCCGCCAAAGGGGCTTCTTCTTCCGGTGCTGCACTCTCTGTCTGCCATGGCCAGGTTCACCTCCATCTTGTCTGGCATGCATTCCACGGCCATCCTCTGTGACCCGCTCCCCCTCATTAGGCCGCACGACAAGGTAAGTGTGCTCCGAGTCTTTTCTTTCAGCTTGTTGACCGTCGTACAATCACGGATGCATTTTAGGGTCTTTTCAGTTCCTCCTTGGGGACTCGGTTGCCGGATGAGCTAGAGACGGCCCAATAGTGCTTAGATCATAGTTTTAGGGAAACAGCGCCATTATATTTATAACTTGAACCGCAACTGCGGTAACTTTATTGGGCATAATGATTTGAACCAGGGTACTTGAACTGATTAGTCTTTGTCTGTCGCCGGTGGTTCCCGGCTTCGTTTGGAGTCACCGGATATGGACGGGCGGCAATCTTGGTAGTGGCACAGTATGACCAAGACCGGATACTAGCGACAGCAGCTGGGCCCGCGTCACGGCGGCGCAACCCGGGAAGTCACAGCCCACACTTCAAGGGAGCCAAAACAGCCCTAACAGAAGTCCGAAGGCACTACCGGAGAACACAGTGTGACAAGAATAGCGGCTCTGACACTTAGGCAGAGGGAAATGGAGGCACCCCGGGAAGGAAAAGGTATAGGAAGACAGACGATAGGCAAAAAAGGGAGCTAGACAAAAGGTGAGAAAAGAACAGGGAGTAGAGTGAGAATCCTTCAGAGATAAGCCCAGGAGCATCAAGCAGCCAAAACACAGGTATCCGTAAGAGAGGCGCAGGAGCCGCTTAAAGCTGCAGTTCAGTCAATATCCTGCATGTGTGGTTTTTTTAATAAATCAGTTCTGTACTGTGAGAAAATACTTGTAGCATTATCTTTTTTTTAAAAAGCAACTTTGAAAGACAATGTTTAATGTATTCTAATGTAACGAGCATTTTTGTTTCTATAGCAACCCTTTAGAAAGGCACAACCCCTTCCTTTTCTGTAACAGGCTCTGGCACACCCCTTTGTGAGTCCTGCCCCCTCCACAGCCGTGCACGAGCATGGAGCACAAATGTATCAGTCATTGCCTGGTCACATGATCTTCCCCACAGAACTGTCAGAGCAGCAGCAGCAGCAGCAGAAAAGGAGAGTAGCTCAGAATTAATTAATTAAACCTTATTCCATTGCACGTGTGTAGTTAATGTTAAATATTAACAACTCATTTAAAATCAAATCTGTATATATAATACTGTAAACAATACGTATATTTAATTTTGTGTGTATGTGAATGTGTACAATTCAATGTGTTATTAAAATTAATAATGGCTTGTTCTTGTATAGCGCTGCTAGTTTTACATAGCACTTTACAGAGACATTTTGCAGGCACAGGACCCTGCAGAGCTTAGGTGTGTATGTGTGTGTATGATATAGATATATATGCACACGCATGCATATACATGCGCACGCGTACACATACACGTGCACACATACACATGCACACACGTATACATGCGCACACGCACACATATACATGCGCACACGCACACATACACATGCACACACGTATACATGCGCACACGCACACATATACATGCGCACACGCACACATACACACAAACATGCGCTCACGCACACATACATGCGCACACGCACACATACATGCGCACACGCACACATACATGCGCACATATACACGCACACAAACATGTGCACACGCACGCATAAACATGCGCACATATACACGCACACAAACATGCACACACGCACACAAACAAGCGCACACGCACACATAAACATGCACACATATACATGCACACACGTATACATGCGCACACGCACACACACACACACACACAAACATGAGCACACGCACACACGCACACACGCACATATATACATGCCCACACGCACACAGATACACACACACAAACATGCGCACACGCACATACATGCGCACACGCACATATAATAGTTCAATTTTATTTAGTTCATTAGAAATTCCCGTTTTATTGCACGTACCCCCTGCTAAAATCCAGAAGCTCAGCATGATGATGGTGAGCAGGATACCGATACCATTGGTTACTGAGCAAATAAGAGTCATTGTTTTCTTTTCTGCAAGACAAAAAAGCTGCCTTTATTTCTAGCACCCGGACAGAATTAGATTATAGCAGGTAATCATGCCCTAATATAGGGGTGTGCAAACTTTCCCCCTACGCGCGCCCACCTCCTTACCTTGTCTCCGGCGTCAAGTGACGCCGCGTTGCCATGGCGACGCGTCACCCTAGTTTGCACACCTCTGCCCTAATAAAATGACTACAATTGGTCATTCTGATTTTCAGCTTTACCCAAAAATGCCAACACATTAATTGAACATTTCCCAAAATAAAGTCCAACTGTTTGTCTCTGACCCTTTAACTCATTAAACATGTCACTGTCATTATGTCAATTTGATCCTACGTAGGATTTACCCATTAAACATGTCACTATCAAATGAAATAAATGGTGACTTATTTACCCCGGTTTGCACGTAGGCATAGACAAATGCTGCACGTCAAAGATATTGAGGCAAACACCGTGCTGCAAATGGACAAGGCCAGGGTGAGAAAATACCAAAGGGAACCTGGAAAAAAAGAATGTTACACACATGCAAATACATATTGTATAACTAAAAATATATTGCACAACAGCACAAGATTTATCAAAAAAGGAAACAGATCCGACTAAACGTAATGGGATTTTATCTCCAGTTTTTTCTAAAACCAACAAAATAAAGGGGGAGTTTCCCACATAAATAGGAAGAGTTGTTCAGCATCGTCACTGCTCTGCAACCTCTTTAGGGCACTGACCCAGCAGGCTGCATTCCTCTCTCTGTCCTTCCTTCAGTACACATTAGTGGAAGCCTAAATAGAGACTTTTCTCTTTCTGTTAAGGGCCTACAGTGCAATTTGTCTTCCTCTGAAGGGAAAGCAAGGAAAAGCAGTGCTCAAATTCAGAACATTTTGCCACCCTGCCCAGCTTCCCTTGTATAGAAATACAAACAGGTAAAAGGTGTGGCGCTCCCACAGAGTACACGTGAACGTGACAAAGTACGGTAATACAGTGATAAGCAGGGTCGCCACCTCTCCGGGTTTGTCCCGGAGATTCCGGGTTTCAGGTACTTTCCTCCGGGCTACGGGTTTAGCCCGTCAATCCCCGGATGGTGGCGGTGTGCTGCTCCAGGGGCAGGTGGTGGCGTGCTGCGGCGGCCACGTCTCCGGCATTCTTCTGCAATTCCCCTTCCAACTGCACTGAACATGGCTGTGCGGCGTCATGATGCCGCGTTGCCATGGCAATTGTATGCTACATAACATCATGACGCCAAGCGGTGGCAACGTGATGCCGCATAGCGCATGACATCACATAGCGTTCTGTTGCCATGGCAACACGGTGCCATATGACGTCGCACAGCCATGTTTTTTTTTTTCCCCCCTCCGGGTTGGCCGTCAGTTGAAGGTGGCAACCCTGGTGATAAGATGAGTGGAGTGATTACTTAATCTAATAATCAAACATAATGTGATTCCTTAGTGACAAAATAAATAAAAAACAGAAATGACATCCTGTTCAAACCCTCCGGGAGGGACGGTCTCCAGTAGTCCCTAGTATGAAATGGGTCTTCAAAATCCAGCGGGAGCGAGGGAAGTCACCATAGAGAAAAAATATATCATAGCGCAGAAGTCTTATAAAATTGCTGTGTGTCAGTGGTGCCTTGGCTCCTATAGAGTGCCTACTTACTGTGACAAATAACACATTGGGGCAAATCCCAAACTGTGGCTCTTTTTGTTTTTCTTTGTTTGTAGATCCAAAGATCACATAGGGGAAAAAGACCTCAGAGGAAGAGAAAATAGCACACCATAGCGCAGATCAATAAGAAAATAATCTTTATCTATAAAAGGTTTGGCATGGTACTCACATGGTAAACATTCTTTAAAAGCAATTTAAAACATAGAGAGCTAAACAATCAGCGCCGAAAACAGGTCACGGTCTCTGCGTCTGCAGCAGGCATGTATCCGACAGCAGAGGTCTTTTTCCTCTATGCGATACTTGGATCAACAAAGAAAGAAAGAAAAGAGCCACAGTTTGGGATTTGCCCCAATGTGTTATTTATCACTGTGAGTAGGCACTCTATATAGGAGCAAAGGCACCGCTGATACTCACTCATTTTATAAGACATCTGCACTGATATATTCTCTTTTTCCTCTTTGGCGATGTGATTGTCAGCTTCTTCACACACAGATAAGAGCCAACACAGGTTCGATCTATTGCACAATTTATTGATCCACGATACTTGTGATTAGCAAGGAAAGTCAGCCAGACTCTGAATTGAGTAATTCCTCTCAGAGTAGTTATACATGTCTAGGCAGGTTGTAAAACGTCACACAAACATTCACTGTGCACGAGTGATAATCCCTCTTCTAAGCCAATCAAGATACAGGTCACTTCAACTATCCTAGACTGGTTTTACAGTTTATACCAGGGGTGGGAAAATTCTGTTGCTGCGCCCCCTTGCATCAACTCCCCCAGTGCTCGCACCCCTCTTACTTGCCTGTTGGCGTCAATGGGGTCATTAGACGTGATGCGTTGCCATGGCAACGGGCATCAACGCGGGGTCATGTGATGTCGCATGACACGTTGCCATCAACGCGTCATCTGAAGCCGGCTGAACCACGGCAAGTTGAGTTGCAGAGGCCTCACGCGATCCGCCGGCATTTAATTTAAATGCCTTGGGGAAGAGAGCAGGGCATCTGCAACCGCTGCGCCCCCCCCCCCCCCCCCCAAGAAAATCCTGCGCCCCACAATTTGCGCACCCCTGGATTATACTGTAGCTAAGGATTGCCCAAAATTTTCCCCATGCGCACCTGTAAGGAAGTGAAGAGCTTAACTCGTGTACTGATTGAGCTGTGTGTTGATTGAAGTGCTGGTTGGTTAAAGTGTGTGCAGTTAGAACCAGAAGCAGTTTGAACAAGGAAGCAGTTAAACAAGGTATAGTTTATTGAAGTACAGTTTACTGTTAGTACTTCTAAACTTCATAGTTGATAGAATGAGCAGGATTGAAAATGCCACTCAATGCACATCTTGCCACATGTATGTGCACTTGGAGCAGCTGTTCCAAGGAGCATACCGCTGTGAGAAGTGTGAGCAGGTGGTCTCTTTAGAATCAGAGATTGCTGATCTGAAGAGGCAACTTGCAATATTGAGGGATATTGGCAATCTTGAAAGGGAATTAGAGCTCACTGAGCAGGCCCTTGATTCGACTAGTGGTGCAGATGGTGGCGCTGATAGTGAGGAGCAGGTAGGTAGCTTAGTTGCTGTTAGTGAGGAGCAGGTAGGTAGCTGGGTGACAGTTAGAAGGGGAAGCAGGGGCAATAGGGAGAGGCAGGTCGTTTCTGAGCTGACATATCCCAATAGATTTGCGTGTTGAGTGAAGATATTGGGAATGTTGGGGCAGAAATGGCTAGGCTGGGGGAGACTAATTCCTCTAGCAGCCAGCGGAATAGTTCCTCCAGCACAGTGGGGACTCAGGATGCTCAGATGCAAAGAAAGATTGTGGTGGTAGGGGACTCCATTATTAGGAAGGTAGATAGGGCAATCTGTTGCCGGGACCGCATGAACCGAACAGTTTGTTGTCTCCCGGGTGCTCGGGTTCGGCACATTGCGGATCGGGTAGACAGATTGTTGGGGGGGGCTGGGATTAACCCGGCGGTCTTGGTACATGTTGGCACCAATGACAAAGTTAGAGAAAGATGGAGGGTCCTAAAAAATGATTACAGGGATCTAGGCCAAAAGCTTAAGGCAAGGACCTCCAAGGTAGTATTTTCTGAAATACTACCAGTGCCGTGCGCTACCGCAGGGAGACAGTCAGAGATCAGGGAGGTTAATGCATGGCTAAGAAAGTGGTGTAGGAAGGAGGGGTTTGGGTTTTTAGAGCACTGGGACTCCTTTTCTGAGAGGTGCCATCTATATTCTAGGGACGGATTGCACCTCAATGAAGAGGGATCTTCTGTGCTAGGGGGGAGAATGCTAAAAAGGTTGGAGGAGATTTTAAACTAGGATGGAGGGGGGAGGGGAATGAAACAGATAATGAACTAAATGGAATAGATGAGGATACAAGGTGGTATGGAGGTAGAATGGGGGCAAGTGCAAGTTTGACAAGCAGTGAGATACCCATAGTAAATAGAGATAATACCAGAAAACTTCTAAAGACTAAACCAAGTGGGAGCAGAAAGGAAGGAGCAGATAAGATAATAGTACAGGCTGAAAAAAAAAACTGAAATGCATGCTTGCTAATGCAAGAAGCCTGACAGATAAAATGGGGGAGCTTGAATTAATAGCTACAAGGGAGCAGTATGATATCATAGGCATTACTGAAACATGGTGGGATGAAACTCATGACTGAACCGTTAATTTAGAGGGTTATTCTCTTTTTCGGAAGGATCGAACAAATAGAAGGGGGGGTGGAGTATGTCTATATGTTAAACCAGATCTAAAACCTATTATAAGGGATGATGTCTATGAAGGGAATGATGAAAATGTAGAGACCTTGTGGATAGAAATTAGCAGTGGAGGTAAAAGTATAAAGAAAATGTTTGTGGGAATATGCTATAAACCACCAAATATCTGTGAGATTGAGGAAGCTAAAATACTTTTGCAAATGGAGAAGGCATCAAAACTGGTCATGTTTGCATAATGGGGGATTTTAATTATCCTGACATAGACTGGGGCAATGAGATTAGCGTTACAACAAAAGGGAACAAGTTTTTGGGGGTGCTTAAAGACAATTATATGACCCAAATTATTGAGGAACCAACCAGGAGAGGGGCAGTTCTGGATTTGGTCATATCAAACAATGTAGAAGTAATAACAAATATTCAAGTCCTGGAACATTTGGGTAACAGTGATCATAACATGGTCTCATTTGAAATAAATTATCAAAAAACAGATTACTTCGGTTCAACAAACACTTTAAACTTTAGAAAGGCAGATTTTAATAAACTGAGGTCTAATGTAGTAGTAATACAATGGGATGATGTTTTTGCAGGGAAAAATATAGAAGATAAATGGGCAATCTTTAAAACATTGTTAGAAAAGCACACGTATCAGTGTATACCCTTGGGTAATAAGTATAAAAGAAATAAGTCAAAACCAATGTGGCTAAATAAACAGGTATGGGAGGAAATGGACAAGAAGAGGAGGGCGTTTAGAATCTTTAAGTAAGAAGGGACAGAGACATCGTATCAGAATTATAAGGAATGTAACAAAAATTGCAAAAGGGCAATTAAATGAGCAAATATGGATAATGAAAAAAGGATTGCAATAGAAAGTAAGGTCAACCCTAAAAAGTTCTTTAAGTACCTTAATAACAAAAAAATGAGAAAAGAAAATATAGGACCCTTTCAGTGTGAGATGGGTAGGCAGATTATTGGAGATAAGGAAAAAGCTGAGGTATTAAACAAATTCTTTGCCTCTGTGTTTACCAGGGAAGAATCAAGTTCAATAGTAGCGCCACAGGAGGAAGCCACAACCTCCATATTAATGACCAATTGGTTAACTGAGGAAGAAGTTCATAAGCGACTTGAAAAAATTAAAGTAAATAAGGCACCTGGCCCCGATGTCATACATCCAAGAGTTCTCAAGGAGTTAAGCTCAGTAATAGCAAAACCATTATATTTAATATTCAAGGACTCCATTTCCACAGGCTCAGTACCACAAGATTGGCGTAAAGCAGATGTGGTGCCTATATTTAAAAAGGGAGCTAGATCACACCCGGGGAATTACAGACCGGTAAGCCTGACTTCAATAGTAGGGAAACTACTTGAAGGTTTAATATGGGATAATATTCAGGAATACCTAATGGAAAACAAAATTATTAGTAATAGCCAGCATGGATTTATGAAGGATAGATCTTGCCAAACTAACCTTATTTGTTTCTTTGAGGAGGTAAGTAGGAATTTAGACCAGGGTAATGCAGTTGATGTGGTCTACTTAGATTTTGCAAAGGCTTTTGATACGGTTTCACACAAGAGGTTGGTGTACAAAATAAAGAAAATTGGACTCAGTAATAATATATGCACCTGGATTGAAAACTGGTTAAAGGACAGACAACAGAGGGTTGTCATAAATGGAACTTTTTCAGGTTGGGCTAAAGTCGTGAGTGGAGTACCTCAAGGATCGGTACTGGGACCCCTGCTTTTTAACTTGTTTATTAATGACCTTGAGGTTGGGATCGAGAGCAAAGTCTCCATCTTTGCTGATGATACTAAATTGTGTAAGGTAATAGAATCAGAGCAGGATGTAATTTCTCTTCAGAAGGACTTGGAGAGACTGGAAACGTGGGCAGGTAAATGGCAAATGAGGTTTAATACAGATAAATGTAAGGTTATGCATTTGGGATGCAAGAATAAAAAGGCGACTTACAAATTAAATGGAGATATATTGGGGGAATCCTTGATGGAGAAGGATTTAGGAGTGCTTGTAGTAGACAGCAGGCTTAGCAATAGTGCCCAATGTCATGCAGTAGCTGCAAAGGCAAACAAGATCTTATCTTGCATCAAACGGGCAATGGATGGAAGGGAAGTAAACATAATTATGCCCCTTTAAAAAGCATTAGTAAGACCACACCTTGAATATGGAGTACAATTTTGGGCACCAATCCTTAGAAAAGACATTATGGAACTAGAGAGAGTGCAGAGAAGAGCCACCAAATGAATAAAGGGGATGGACATTCTAACTTATGAGGAGAGGCTAGCTAAATTAGATTTATTTACATTAGAAAAGAGGCGTCTAAGAGGGGATATGATAACTATATACAAATATATTCAGGGACAATACAAGGCGCTTTCAAAAGAACTATTCATCCCACGGGCAGTACAAAGGACTCGGGGCCATCCCTTAAGGTTGGAGGAAAGGAAATTTCACCAGCAACAAAGGAAAGGGTTCATTACAGTAAGGGCAGTTAAAATGTGGAATTCATTACCCATGGAGACTGTGATGGCAGATACAATAGATTTGTTCAAAAATAGGTTGGACATCTTTTTAGATGGGAAAGGTATACAGGGACATACCAAATAAGTATACATGGGAAGGATGTTGATCCAGGGATTAATCCGACTGCCAATTCTTGGAGTCAAGAAGGAATTCATTTTTCCCCTTAATGGGGTTTTTTGTTTGCCTTCCTCTGGATCAATAAGTAAGTATAGATATAGAATAAAGTATCTGTTGTCTAAATTTAGCATAGGTTGAACTTGATGGACGTACGTCTTTTTTCAACCTCATCTACTATGTAACTATGTAACTATGTAACTCCCTTTCCAGACTGCACGGGTGTCGGATTTCATACCTGAACAGGGAGGTGTGGACAATGAACTACTGATTAAGCAGGGATAAAAGGCAGGAAGCCATCAGTGAGAGAGCTAGGTTTTTACTCCAGAGAGAGAGAGGAAGTGAAACTTCTCCCAGCCAGGAGAGTGGCTTTTATGGACCCTAAGGCTGAAGGAAGCAGGCATGTGGGGTCCAGATGGGAATCACACCCAGGATAAAAATTGCTCCCCAGAACCAGCGTTCCTGAAGGAGCGACACAGAGACCCTGTGAAGGAATCCCTGTAACAATGTCAGATAAGACTTTCACTATTGTACTTTCTAAATACTGTTTGTTTTGGGCTGGGAACCAGGTTAGTTGGCCAGCGCCGTTACCTAGGGATCTGCATGTTTATTTAGTCTCCTAACAAGGAGTAGGTGTTTGTTTAATTATTTTGTGTTTTGCCTTAAAGGGGTAGTAGCCCCAATGTTTTGGTTGCTGTTTGCTGGCAAATAAACCCAATCCAGTTAAGCAGAACCCTCTGTCTGTGCGTCTAACTGCCCGCGCCTACAGGCCGCTCTGTCACAGCACCACTGCCTGCTCTCTTCTGCGGCTCGTGCCCCTCCCCCCCCGCTTGACTCCGGCATCAAATGTCGCTTTGGGTCATGTGACATCACGTTACTATGGCAACATGACCCCGTGGCGTCATTTAACGCCGGGCTACCATGACAACGCATCGCTGTAAAGTGAGGCATGTTTAGGGTGTTATAGAGGCTATATTCTGAAACCACAGGGTCATATGTAGGATATGAATGGGGCCAGCTAGCTCAACTCGTCCCCTTTTGAAAGCACACCAAGTCCTTTATATTTTCTTAACCTTATTGGGGAAGTCACAAAAACAAAAGGTGCTTGTAGATTGTATTGTGTTGTGAGAGAGTGCTTCTCTAGGTTGAGGTGCTTTGTTATGGGGGGGAAGGTAAAAACGGATTGCCTTGCAAGGGAGTGGATAGCAGAAGAAGTACTCACTCAGCCTGCTAAGATGGAAAAGGAAGTAAGGGATTCCTGGGAGACAGGAATAGTCTCAGGACCAAACTAACTTGTCAGCAAAGACAGGGTGTGGGGGGGGGGGTGGATTAACCCAATCTCAGCTAGGAGAATTGGTAGGTTGTCAGGGCAACCAGCTACAAGCTGTGTGGAGTGGAATGTGTAACAATAATGTATCGGTTACACCGGCACTGTTTGTTTTCAGAGCAGAGAAGCATGCAACTGAAATAAGAAGCTGGCAGTCAGAGAGCTGCAATGTGGGGGAACAGAAATAAACAATCCTGATCCAGGACAGAGGCCTCAAGCGGTCCCCCGGCATTTAGTTTAAATGCCTAGGGGGAGAGCGTGGGTTCTCTATAACTGCCGCCCCCTACCCCAGTTTGCACACCACTGCTGTAGCTAACCACAACATTCCTGAGTGATGAGCAACATGGCAGTGTCCGTACTTCCCCCGGAGCAAAGTTAATTCTTGCAACAACACACATACTGACACATAACAGACAAAGGAGAAACAAAAGAAAAGATGGATGCCCGTGAAACAAAATGGATTCCACTCAAGGGCCCTCCAGTCCTTTTCCACAATGACTTCACTCGCTCCCCCTGGATTGTGAATATCCGCTTCCCTTGTGGCACTGGATATTACCCTACAAGTTCAGGAGACAGAAGTTATCACCAATATCAACTAGTTACCGTGCAAGGTGAGCTCTGTCCCAGTCTGGAAATCCCCTATGAGTGTCTGCACAACACATATGTAATATCCGCAGTGGGACGCATCAGCCTTTTCGATGATGATGAACCTGTTGTCTTGTTGAAGGTAGTTAGGAGGAACGAACCCGTCCTTTTTCTCCCATTTGATGCCTGTATAATTACCACTGAACTCACACTGAAGCTGCACAGGGTGTCCAAGCTGAGTGGAGTTTGCACTCAAGGTGGGACCAGAGATAGGATCTAGAAAGCGGGAATACTTCATGTTAGTTAGAATCTGCTGTTTAAAAAAAAACCTGCAAAGCAAAGCTGATCTCGTCATGTGACCCTGATGTGCAGTCACGTGACCAATGTGCAGGTTACATACTTCCTGTGACCTAGCTGTTTTTCTTTTAATTAAACTACAATTCAGCCCAAATTAGGGGGGACGGGGGTGGGTGGGCACAATTGTCGCAAAATTACCAGAAAATGTGCAAACTAAAACAAAACCAGTTTGCACATCTCTAATGTTAGCATCACCGATCAGCATGTGACGTCACTATATTGCCCATGTCTGTTCTATCAGGGAGAGGTGGGGAGAGAATGAGGGGGGTCTCTTCATTGTCAGGTGACTTGCATTAGCTCCGTGCACATTTATTAGGGAGAAAGTACAACATTGGTACATGATGCAGAGAGGCAGCACTGGCCTTATTGCACATTTAGGAGGCATTAGAAATTAGGCGTGTATCAGTGCATCAGTGACTTTGTGCAATAGTTAAAGTGCATCCAGTTTTGCATTAGGACTCTGCAGCTTATAAATGGCAGACGGAGTCAGTAACCCCTTCACTGCCAGAGGGGCCAGCAAAGCATTGCTCTGCATGTTATATGGCTTTGCAGTATGCTGCTGGCCCATTTGCAGTGAATGTGTACATCTGTGCTTCTAAAACAGTGCTGCGCAACTTTTATTTTTTATAGCCACAACCACTAAATGTAAATGTCCACTACACGAGTCCCACCCCCCCCTTTCCACCCGCGGCCCCCAGAACATTAGAGGATTACCTCTGCAGGGGTCCCTGCTTCTGAATGGGCCCCCCGCAGCATTAATCAACTGACTGAAATTACTGAAACCAACTTGGACTGCAGCTACAAGAGCGCCTGTCTCTCCCCTCACTTCTGTCTCTCTCCCCCTGTATCTCCCTCCCTTCTGTCTCTCCCCCTCTGTATTTCCCTCACTTCTGTCTCTCCCCCTCTGTATCTCCCTCCCTTCTGTCTCTCCCCCTCTGTATCTCTCCCCCTCTGTATCTCCCTCCCTCCCTTTTGTCTCTCTCCCCTGTATCTCCCTGCCTCCTGTCTCTCCCCTTCTGTATCTCCCCCCTGCCTCCTGTCTCTCTCCCTCTGTGCCTTCTGCTCTCGCCCTCCCCGCCTTCTCTCATTTCATCCCCCTCTCTCATTTCTTCTCTCTCTCTCATTTCTTCTCTCTCTCTCTCTCTCTCTCTCTCATTTCCTCTCTCTCTCCCTCATTTCCTCTCTCTCTCCCTCATTTCCTCTCTCTCTCTCTCTCTCTCTCATTTCCTCTCTCTCATTTCCTCTCGCTCTCTCTCATTTCCTCTCTCTCTCTCTCTCATTTCCTCTCTCTCTCTCTCATTTCCTCTCTCTCTCTCTCTCATTTCCTCTCTCTCCCTCATTTCCTCTCATTTCCTCTCTCTCTCTCTCTCTCATTTCCTCTCTCTCTCTCTCTCTCTCTCTCATTTCCTCTCTCTCATTTCCTCTCTCTCTCTCATTTCCTCTCTCTCTCTCTCTCATTTCCTCTCTCTCTCTCTCTCTCTCATTTCCTCTCTCTCTCTCTCATTTCCTCTCTCTCTCTCATTTCCTCTCTCTCTCATTTCCTCTCTCTCTCTCTCATTTCCTCTCTCTCTCTCTCTCTTTTCCTCTCTCGCTTTCTCTCGTTTCCTCTCTCTCTCATTTCCGCTCTCTCTCATTTCCTCTCTCTCTCATTTCCTCTCTCTCTCATTTCCTCTCTCTCTCATTTCCTCTCTCTCTCATTTCCTCTCTCTCTCTCCCTCTCTTTTCCTCTCTCTCTCTTTTCCTCTCTCTCTCTTTTCCTCTCATTTCCTCTCTCTCTCATTTCCTCTCTCTCTCATTTCCTCTCTCTCTCATTTCCTCTCTCTCATTTCCTCTCCCTCTCTCATTTCCTCTCTCATTTCCTCTCTCTCTCTCCTCTTCCTCTCTCTCTTTCTCTCGTTTCCTCTCTCTCATTTCCTCTCTCTCTCATTTCCTCTCTCTCTCATTTCCTCTCTCTCTCATTTCCTCTCTCTCATTTCCTCTCTCTCATTTCCTCTCTTTTCTCTCTCTCTCTTTTCCTCTCTCTCTTTTCCTCTCTCTCTCATTTCCTCTCTCTCATTTCCTCTCTCTCTCTCTCATTTCCTCTCTCTCTCTCTCATTTCCTCTCTCTCTCTCATTTCCTCTCTCTCTCCCTCTCTTTTCCTCTCTCTCTCTTTTCCTCTCCCTCTCTTTTCCTCTCCCTCTCTTTTCCTCTCCCTCTCTTTTCCTCTCCCTCTCTTTTCCTCTCCCTCTCTTTTCCTCTCCCTCTCCTCTCTCTCTCTCATTTCCTCTCTCTCTCTCATTTCCTCTCTCTCTCTCTCATTTCCTCTCTCTCTCTCATTTCCTCTCTCATTTCCTCTCTTTCTCTCTCATTTCCTCTCTTTCTCTCTCATTTCCTCTCTTTCTCTCTCATTTCCTCTTTCTCTCTCACTTCCTCTCTTTCTCTCTCTCTCTCATTTCTCTCTTTCTCTCTCATTTCCTCTCTTTCTCTCTCTTTCTCTCTCTCTCATTTCCTCTCTCTCTCATTTCCTCTCTCTCTCTCATTTCCTCTCTCTCTCTCTCATTTCCTCTCTCTCTCTCATTTCCTCTCTCTCTCTCATTTCCTCTCTCTCTCTCATTTCCTCTCTCTCTCATTTCCTCTCTTTCTCTCTCTCTCTCATTTCCTCTCTTTCTCTCTCATTTCCTCTCTTTCTCTCTCACTTCCTCTCTCACTTCCTCTCTCTCTCTCATTTCCTCTCTTTCTCTCTCTCTCATTTCCTCTCTCTCTCTCATTTCCTCTCTCTCTCTCATTTCCTCTCTCTCTCTCTCATTTCCTCTCTCTCTCTCTCATTTCCTCTCTCTCTCTCATTTCCTCTCTCTCTCATTTCCTCTCTCTCTCTCATTTCCTCTCTCTCTCTCATTTCCTCTCTCTCTCTCATTTCCTCTCTTTCTCATTTCCTCTCTTTCTCTCTCTCTCATTTCCTCTCTTTCTCTCATTTCCTCTCTTTCTCTCTCTCTCATTTCCTCTCTCTCATTTCCTCTCTCTCTCTCTCATTTCCTCTCTCTCTCTCATTTCCTCTCTCTCTCATTTCCTCTCTTTCTCTCTCTCTCTCATTTCCTCTCTTTCTCTCATTTCCTCTCTTTCTCTCTCTCTCATTTCCTCTCTCTCATTTCCTCTCTCTCTCTCTCTCATTTCCTCTCTCTCATTTCCTCTCTCTCTCTCTCATTTCCTCTCTCTCATTTCCTCTCTCTCTCATTTCCTCTCTCTCTTTTCCTCTCTCTCTCTCTTTTCCTCTCTCTCTCTCTTTTCCTCTCTCTCTCTCTCTCATTTCCTCTCTCTCTCATTTCCTCGCTCATTTCCTGTCTCATTCCTCTCTCTCTCATTTCCTCTCTCTCTCATTTCCTCTCTCTCATTTCCTCTCTCTCATTTCCTCTCTCTCTCTCTCTCTCATTTCCTCTCTCTCTCTCTCTCTCTCATTTCCTCTCTTATTTCCTCTCTCTCTCATTTCCTCTCTCTCTCTCATTTCCTCTAATTTCCTCTCTTTCTCTCTCTCACTTCCTCTCTCTCATTTCCTCTCTCTCTCTCATTTCCTCTCTCTCTCTCTCTTTCCTCTCTCTCTCTCTCATTTCCTCTCTCTCTCTCTCATTTCCTCTCTCATTTCCTCTCTCTCATTTCCTCTTTCTCTCTCTCTCATTTCCTCTCTCTCTCTCTCTCTCTCTCATTTCCTCTCTTTCTTTCTCTCTCTCTCTCATTTCCTCTCTTTCTTTCTCTCTCTCTCTCTCTCATTTCTCTCATTTCCTCTTTCTCTCTCTCTCGCATTTCCTCTCTTTCTCTCTCTCTCTCTCTCATTTCCTCTCTCTCATTTCCTCTCTCTCTCTCTCATTTCCTCTCTCTCTCTCTCATTTCCTCTCTCTCATTTCCTCTCTCTCTCTCATTTCCTCTCTCTCTCTCATTTCCTCTCTCTCTCTCATTTCCTCTCTCTCTCATTTCCTCTCTCTCTCATTTCCTCTCTTTCTCTCATTTCCTCTCTTTCTCTCTCTCTCATTTCCTCTCTCTCATTTCCTCTCTCTCTCTCATTTCCTCTCTCTCTTCTCTATTT